>NW_020438977.1:487844-576468 GCF_000699045.2 Agrilus planipennis | reverse complement strand
CATAAATTTTTCGAACGCGATATCAACATCTGTTTCGTATAAATATCATTCCATGTTTCAGTTTTTAACATTTCTCGCAATTTTTCGTAGTTTATCTTAACTTGTCTTTCATGTTGTGTTTTATGATTCATCTCAGTTTGTTCAAAGCCGATACTTAAAATAGTCGCGTAAATGTTTGTAATAAAAAGAGAATAGTAGTTGATTACTTGAATAAGAGGAATAAATTTTAATGTAAAAAATTGTTGATATAATTTAATATTGATGAAGTAATTTTGAAAAACAAATAAGGAAAAAAAAAATGAACATATTGAAATTTATTATAGATTTCTTAACATATAGCACAAGCAGCGAACAATCTGTTTTACAGTGGGTGTGTTCTTTAATTTTTGTTTTGTTTTTTGCTTTTGATTTTAATGGCGTCTTAAAAAATCCGCCATTACATTATTATTTTCGCGAACCCCCTCCGCAGACACTGCGAACCCCTAGGGGTTCGCGAACCACCGGTTGGGAATCACTAAACTAGATTACGTATACTGGAACGCGCTCACTATGTTAAATTTGTGAGCGCAAGTGTGCGAATAGCTACGCTGCTGCGGGTGGCATACCATCTCTCTTTCACACACAAGCGCTTATGAGTCAATAGCAGTAGTCAGGTGAAAATGAGCCAGGTGTGCGATACCCGTGTATGATTTTACATTGCCGTGCGGTATCTTTATCACAGAAATTAACAAATTATTGGCGTATTTCAAAATTTGTTAAAAAGCAATAAAATCAATAGAAATAATTTTTATTGTGACCTAGTTTACAAACAAAACAATACAATTAATCCAAAAAAGTTCTAATTTTAATTAACTAAATTATTCTAATTTAATTAAAGTAATCATTGTATCACTCCCTGNGTTACATTTATCACCCAATAATTGAAGTGTCTCTTCTATGGCGTACATTTGAATGCTTGTATCCATTACTGTAACTTTTTCAGTGGAAATTTAAAATAAATATATGTGTAGAACCAACATACTAATAATTAACAAGGCAATTATACTTATTTTTCATTAAAATTTTCGCGTATACATGTACCCATAATGCAGGTCAAATTATATTTCATTGTTTTAATCTCTAATTAATACTTATTTATGGAATTTTATGTTTTCATTGGATCTCCATTAATTTGTGCACCTATATGTACAACAATATTTAACCATTTCATTCAATTTAATCAATGCGTCAGGATGCTCATATGAAATCGATCACCCAAGCATATACAATGCAGCACAGGAATTTTAATAAGGACGTATTTACCAATTCCAACTGAAGCCACTGATAAAAAACAAAGCAATACCACTTGGTAACGAATAGAAACTTGTCAGAACTCCGTCCCGAAACATCGACCCTACTGAGCCTCAAGCACCACCGTCTTTGCTTTATGAATACTTGATTTCAGCATCCCGAACCCTACGAGTCCTTTAGTTCCAGTTGACAATGAATAAAGCGATGCCACTTGCTAATGAATCGGAACATGTCAGATCTTCGTCCCAAAACATCAACCCTACTGAAGCTCAAGAACTACCGTCTCTGCTTTGTGAATACTTGATTGCAGCTTCACCGGATCCTACGAGTCCTTGAATCTCAATCTGCCCAAAGCTGATATTTCAATTAAAGAACAACTACAACCATTGCTTTTACACCAACACCCCAGCTACCCACTCAGTAGTATGCGTTTAAAACAGACAATGCTCTCAGCCGCAAAACAAATAAACCCTTAACCCTCCCACGATTGTTGTCATGATTGCACAAACACCAACGTCTCCGTCTAATGTTCAGATAGTCGAACAATCAAATTCAAGTTCTTTACCACTTATTGCAGAATTGACAGTTTAGTTTTAGAACAATTCATTGCACCACAATCAAAAAAGACGTTCAACCAATTCTCAAAAACGTTTTGAATATCGCAGTCTTTCAAAAAGTTGTTCAAATAAGAAAGGAAGAGCACCACATCTCAAAGCAGAGTCTATGATTTTCACGGACATATCAAACAAAATAAAAATAGAAAAGCGGCATGAGGAAAACAGTAAAAGGAAACGAGAGAATAAAGAGTGTATATACTAAGAATTTGCTATCTTGACCAAATTTTGAAGAAAATAACAGAATGAGTACCTATGTATTTCCAAGAAGAAGATGCATATGAGAGATTTTCTTCTTAGTTCAGTTTGATGGTAGCAATAAAAAAGTATTCTACACTGAAAAAGTGATTAAGGAAAAAGTTGAAACAAACGATAATCGACGTGAGTTAATTTACGAGTTCTTTAAAGATAAAAAATAGTTTTCCATTGCCTAATGTTCTTGATATTTCTACGGCATAAAAATATTACCAGTACATTCATTCACTAGAACCAAGCTGCAACAAGGTTTTTATGAATTTGATTTCAATTTTTCAAAAATTGATTTACAAATGTTAGGTACATATATTTTAGGAAACTATTAGATGTTTTGAAAATAAGAAGTTTCAGTTCTGTTATTAAGAATTATGAGTTTTTGATTGAGAATATTATTTAGGTAATTAGCGCCTATTACAAGTTGAGACTAGTTCCTGACTTGTACTTGATACCTATTAGGACTGTGTTCATAAGAATTAAGGTCGTTGATGAATAACAACTGGTTAATTAATAAGTTTGTATTATTTGAATTATTAATTGTTAGATTCGTTGTGCCCTATAACAATTAGGTAATATAATAATTCAACATTCTATCCATTGCACCTCACAGCATCCCTAATACGCGAAGTCAATATTTTATATATTCTACTCCTAACAGGAACAGAGGATACTTTTCTCATTTTGATTGTGAAAATGTTAGCAGGAGTTCAATTTATAAAACATTCATTCCCCTGAATCTTCGGATTTGGAAAGGATGAGTTATATCAATAATGCATTCTGCAAATTTGTTCTTCGATAAGGATAATACTTCTCGTAGTACGAAGCAAATGCATCATAATTTTATTTTAGTTGACCGATAGAATTTTGAGCACAAACAGGTTATGAAATTTTCGCAATGTTTTTATCGGTTGTATCTTCAAAAGAGTTGCACATTACTGTAATCATCGGGGAATCTTGGATTATTATCTTCGTCGTGTGCAGACCATATCAATGAACATTACCTACATTAATTTCGATTTAAATATATTATTGCAAGTTGTAATTGTTTTCAACGATTTAAAACTTGCAGATTGCTTTTTAAATAAATTGCCAATATCAATGCCTTTTTCAACAGTTAGATGGTCCAATTCCATTAAATTGATTATTATTATTTAAATGCTTCCAAATTGATTTGACCTTAGTAAAGTTTCTCTTCACTTTTTGCGGTTTTTAATCAAAGGATTTTTTTACAACCCGCCCACAGCCCTAAAATTCAATCTTATTTGAAGAAAAGACGAAATACTTGTGGAAAATTGGATATATTTTTTTACAGTTTGATTCCTGCAATCAATAATTATATTACATATGAACAGATAAATAGAAAATACAAACGAAATATACCATTACATTAAACTTTTTACAGCATATATCTATATACATTTATTATATAAAATATTCCAAGATATATTAATACATTATTCTTGTACACTAATTAGGCTATGAACATAACAATTCTAACTTTTCCTGCAGTAAATAATATAACACATACGTATCCGGTAAATAACACGTATTTATACATATGCCTGGGCACTTTATCAGATCATTCACATAAATTTATTAAAATATAAACGAAGATAAAGCATTAAGTGATATGGCAATTAGTTATGAACAATACTATAAACAAAAGAAATTTTCATTTAATATTAAGTATACTTAAGATATTTCCAATAATTTAAACATATTTTCAAAACCTAAACAATAAATATATTTAAACATTTTAACAGAGGTAAACAAAAACACTACATAAAAAAATAAACACTACCGGTTAGTTGGTCTAATAAATTTTTCACAATTTTGCCATAACTGGACTTTTCGCTACGAGATTTATCTAAGATAAACAAGTTTGATATGTGTTAATAAAGATTATACAGATGAAATTATGGCATAATCAAATAAATCAATGATCAATCAAAATCATTAGAAATACGTGTATATTACTTTAAATATATTCCATAGTTCTGTGAATATACGTTTGTCAATAACAGTAATTTAGAAATATTTGTTTTATATGATGAACAATGAACGTAAAAAGTAATTAGACTAAACGCTTTTATTTTCAAGTTTATTCGGATTAAATAAATTATGAATAGGTATGTGACAGTCACTTTTACTACGTTTCGTTAATAATCTTTATGAAAAATTCCACTGAAAAAAAAAATAAAGCTAGCAGAGCTGCTGAGAATCAGGAAAATATTGCTGTGAAAAGTAAATAGAGAACCATAAAAACTAGAGGAGCCACGTAGAAAAACATTTTATTATAAGACGCATTGCAAACAGCACGATATTGAGTTTGTAATGCCGTTATTTTTTTACATAAGACCATCTTCTCATCAATCAAATCCGCATAGCGCTCTTTCAAGAGCACTAACTCCTCTTCCAAAGCTGTTATAACTTCAGGACTAATTAATGATTCTGATAATGATTTTTCCTTTGACACCGATTTTTCCTCTGCTGCTACATCTAATTTTTTCAATTTGTTGTACGTTACCATAAGTTCTTCTTGTAAATTACTTATGGTTTCAAGGAGTTTTCCATTTTCAATGCGTTTAATTTCCCAACTCTCTTGCAAAAATTTATATTCTTCATGGAGTTTCTTTAGTTCTAATGCTAATTTGTCAGCTCGTGAAGAATGACTCATCACCTGTTCCTCTAGATCTTCCACACGTTTTGACATTTGTTTTTGAACTGATATTAGTTGATATTTTAACGTTTTTGAATCCACGTTGTCATTTTCCAGATCTTTATTGTCGTTTTTTTGTGATTCGAAACCATTTGTGCAGTGTAGATCCTATTTAATGAACAAATAAAAATGAAAAAAAAATGTATGAGTTTATAATAATTTAAATTGTAATTCAATTGTTTAGTTAAATACATAATAGAGACAGTAACATAAAATAATGTAAATTAATATTTACTCTTATATGGTTAACTGAGGAAGAACTCGTTTCGCTGTCGTTGATTTCGTGAAAAGCGAATTTATTTTTGTTGTTAACTTCTTCCTCCAGGAGGGTAACAGTGGATGTGTTTTCGGAGAATTCTTGAGTAATTTCGTCTTTTTCATCAATCATAAAAGAGATTACATCAGCATCATTCTCTTGTACAACAGGAGCTACCTGAATTAGAATTTTAAAGAATTAAAACCTACTTAATTAACGGACAAACATTTTATCTATTAATAACATAAGAAAACATATGAATTACAATTTTTAAGACTGCGAAAAATGCTTCTTTTGTTTGTTTATGCAACATAAATAGGACTACAACAAAGTGAGTTTCAGAGATATTTTCTGAAAGAATTTTCAAGATAAAAAACATCATTTGTATTTTACTTTTCTTTTTGAAATCGTGGTAGCAATACATACAGGGTGTAACTGAAGTGCCGAGCTTGCAAGAGATGATAGAGAATTATAAAAGTTTTACATTAAGTAATGTTTGTATGTCCGAAAGTTCATCGTTTTCGAGAAAAACATAGTTGAAAGCACAGGCAAATTCAATACCGGCCCTGGTCTAGAAATATGACCCGCAACGCCGCACCCAGTCAGGTAGTAATTACCAGCATCAGTATCGTATTTGTTTCGTACTTTTTTTGCTCCTGTGTTATTTGTTAAATTACATTAAGTGTGATTCAGGGTGTTAATAGTCAACCCCAATAAAGTAATTCAACAAAAAAAACATTAATCATTATTATTTGCATGTCACTGTTTAACAGTTGTTATAATAACGTTGTATGATACTTATTTCCGGGTTTGAACAATATCGCCGCTGTAGGAACGAAATCCTTTGTTTCAATGAAGACAATCCCTAAAATTATACACACGAAATAGCAAGCAACGTTGGCTCCTCTCATGTGACAATATGGCAAATTAAAAAAAAAAAAAAACAGCTGCATTGCAGTGAGTACACAGCTTACTTAAAACTGATTTTCAGCCGGGAGTGGATTTGTGTCGGTGGTTTCGAAAGAAAAATGCTGTATAGCCTAATGTTTCATGAAGTGTTGTTTGCAGACAAATTTGCTTTAGGCGGGATGGAATTTTGAATTTTCACAATAATCACTATTGGCGCGACGCAAATTCGCATATCGTAGATACATACTTCGTGATTTCAAGAACTGCTTACGGTAAATATGTGGTGCCAAATTTTTGGAAACTTATTTGACTTGCGATATTTGACAGGATGAACAAATGTTCTTATTTAATTTATTGTTATCGGGCGTCTTAACATTATGTGTAACACTAAATTGTTTATGTTTATTTTAGACGTTCGATAATCGGTAATGTTTACAATCTCCATTCGAGTGGCTCCACTGCGCTATGCGATAGACACCTGTGTTACCAATTCACGCACAGTTCCGGCTTCGGATTGTAAATTATTGTGATTTTCTTAAAAAAAAAAGAATTTGCCCTCAACAACGCTGCTGAATTCACCATGAGGTTGTTCATTGCATCTAGTTCACACCCTCCGAAGCTCGGCATTTATTTCTGTTATACCACATATATATATGTAGTTGTAATGCAAAAAGTCAACTGTTTGAAGCATTTCAGAAAATAGATGTAAAAAGCAGAAATTTTTATTGCTGTTATAAACATTCAAGCAAATGAAAAAAATTAATAAGCTTGCACATACCACCAAATCGATATGATCGTTGGTAATGTTAGTATCAAAATAAGAAATTTCGCTAGTATTTTTATTATCACAGTTTTCAAATTCTGCTAAAATGTCTTCTTTATTATTGCCATTTTCTTTGCACACTAGATCTCCTTTCTAAAATGGAAATTTGTTTGTAGGATAATTAAATTAAGTACAAACAATTACTTAGAAGTGCATCAAAAAACAGTATTTTACCTCAAATTCGTCGTGTGCTTCGTTTTCAGAGGACTTTTCAAAGGCCTTGTTGTATTGTTCTAATTTAGCTTTCAATTCGGTAACTGCTTGCATTTCTGATTCAAGCTTATGTTCCAATTCTTGCCTTTTCTGTTCATTTTGTGCTCGATCTTCTTCCATTTTACGTTTTTCTTCTGTTAATTTTTGAGCAACGGCCTTGTGGGAAAATAGAAATATAAACAGAATAACTTCAGTATATTATTAAAATACCTGTAATTCTTGTTGCACTTGTGCAAGTTGTTCCTTTATCAAAATCGCTTCTTGCTCTGTTGAAATTCTTGCTCTTTCCTGTTCAGTGGCTAAAGCAACAGCTTGCAAACGTTCTGCATGAAGTTTACATAAAGTTTCTTTGGCAGTTAATTGATATTGGGTTTTTTCTTCCTTAAAATGTTTATATTTCTAAATTGCTTGAAAATACAAATCTGTTAAAGTACCTGCAGTCTTGTTAATTCCTCTTTTAACTTGTCGTCTCCAAAATTTTTCACAGCCTGCTGAAGTTGGTTCTCTAATGTAGCAACTCTTGATAATAACTTTTCTTCTCCAATATATGCCTAATATAATATTAATATACAGATAAAAAATAAATAGTTTCATTTTATAAGATTGTTATTTACCTGCCAACTTTCTTCTGCAGATTTTCTTGCTTCTTCAACAATTTGTTGTAAAGTACACAACTTTGTTTCTAAACATTGCTCCCGTTGTGAAGCTTCTTGAATTATCTGGTTTAGCCTGTACAATTCATCTAAAGGTATATGCCCTATAATTTATAATAAATATGTATCAAACTAAACGAATTAGAGAGAATTGAAGATCAGTGCCTACATTAATTGTTAATAGAATCCGAAATTGAAATGAAGAAACAATGATGATCGACGAAATCGACAATTTTACAAAGATAATCTTGAGCGTAAATAATACAAACAAATACAGCGAAATAAAATCGGAATAGAAAAAAACAACCAACTTAGAACAAGATTAAGCATAAGGGAGTAATTGAAATTCCACACGGTCTAAAGAAGAGCCAAAGAAAAAAATTAAGATTGTTGAAGAAAGAGAAACCTTACAACACATGTAGGAAGAACATGTTTACAGAAAAAAAATAGTCAACAATTGATAGTATTATAGAGTCCAAAGTGACATCTCATTTAATTACTCTACTATCTGATGCACAGCATGGATTCGTAAAGTAGTCGTTTGCACAGTCAATCAACAATGATTCACAAGTTGATTCAATCTACATAGACTTCAGCGGTGCTTTCAACTGTATAAACTTACCTACTAATGTTGTAAGAATACGTACTAAAATATTCGTTGTATCCGAGTACATCAATATTCGAATATTTTCTTTGATAAGACGTATTCAGAATAATCTAGTTTATTTAGCGAGCGTATGAATTCGAATGTTCAGTCGCCAGTGTTGGTGAGCGCACGCATCTACTACTACTTTGTACTGTGTAGTACATAGCAAAATAGCAATCAATTCGATTGCCGGGGTGAGCCAGGCCGTTCCGTTTCTCTTCTCCTTCTCCTGTTTCCGTATCTCTAATTCGTAACAATATGCATGCGCTTCGAAATAAGAGTACGTCATATTGGTAATACGTATTCGGATGATTATTCCGAATATCATTTTAATTCGATTCCGTATTCCGAATATTTACAACACTAGGACTTACTGTGCAACATTACTATTTGTTGTTTATTTTACATTTTTTTACTTTATTATAAATGATTCTAATTTACTTCTATAATGCAGATTACTCGAAACTTTACAGAACTACTCGGTCTAGAAAAGATGCATTAAAACTACAGACATTGTTGTTTGGCTGTCAAGAGCAGTGCTCGAGTTTAATAACTACAAACATCCTGTAATAAGTTTCTTTCAAAAACAGCAATAGCAATGTGGAATAAAAATAACAAAGAGCAAGCAAATGAAGAATAGAACAATGAGATCTCTATTGTGTTATACACCTATAAATATAAATAAAATTGAAGTTTCTATATGTAATAATGAAATGTGCTTTTTTACGCTTATATAGTACTTCTCTCTACACTAAATTTTCGAAACGGTTTAACTAACTTTGATAGGACTTTAGAGACATGAATTGAAAGTTTCCAGGGGTGGCATACTTTTTTTTCAGACGAACGATGTGGCACGATAAAAATTAGTCCAATCTTTTCCCCAAAACATTTGTAGATTTTCATTTATTATCAACATGTTTCAGTAACATTTTATACTCACAATAAAGGAAAACTTTTGTGTTTCATTCTCACCAGCTATTAATGTTGATGAATGATTAAATAAATGATTGTACAATCTACACTCAAGTGGAGGCTAGGGTGAACAAACCTCTTCAGTCTTCTTTTAGAAATCGTGGAAATGAAAGAAATAAAAGTAGAAGGAACTGACAGATTATCTATGTAATATTACTGCCCAAGCAATTGTTTCAATGATACAAAATCACATAAAAACTTGGACTAATACAAGTGAACACAGAATTGAAATTGTCTAATCTCAATTACAAAAGTATGATCTAAATAGTGGACCAAGCTGCTCGCCATATCCACCATGCCGTATAAGCAAATAGTGGAATTTAAAAACAACAAAGTAGATTTAAATTATGATCAAGAACTGATTTTGACAATTACATCCAAGATATTTATGTAACATTCAAAATATTTTTACCTTGTCTGCTAGACTCTGTAATGCTAGGACTTGCTTTAGCTTCTTTTCCATCAGGTAAATACAATTTTAATGTTGCAACAATACATCCATGAGTTACCTTGCGGTTATTTTCTACAACATCAACACCAAACTGTACTATATCCCCTGAAGATACTTCATGTGGTTCAGATTCTGAGCTAGAGAGTCTTGTATTATTTACAAATGTACCATTGCTACTTTTTGTATCCTGAAACATGCATTCAGTTTTAACAAATTATAAGGATACAGACAATCTATCTACCTGTAAAAAGAATTTTCCATTTTCATACCATAGTACAGCATGATGTCGTGATAACACTTTACAATCAAAAATAGCGTTTGTGGAAGTAGCTCTGGCTCTAGCAACTGAGCGCCCAATCTTAACTGGTTGATCTAAAGCAAGTGTTCGCTCTTGAAAAGGATGTGAATTTGGTCGAGATATTAAAACTGCTTTTGCACACATATTGCTGTTGGATGCTGAAATCACCTCATCATTTTCGGTTGTAGGAGCTGGGTAAGTAGCTACATTTTTTACCCAACTCCCACTTACTACAACCATTGCCTACAAATTAGTTAAATGTTTAACAATACGCCTATTTCGGTCACAGTTTTGTGCTTTTAAATGGCTCAACGTTTGGGAACCTAATAACAATTGCTAATAAACTTTCATATATCAATAAACATACCCTATTAAGAAGTTACTAAAAACGTTAAACAGATTTTTGTGACATTAACTGTGCTGAAAAAATATACTTGTCGATTCCTATGTGAATCCTGTCAACCTGTCATACGTATGTCAAACATTACTTATCCCTGACAAGTCAACATGAATACCTTCAATGGTCAATACCATTTCAATAATAATTTTAATAAAAACAATTCTTTGTGTAGTTTATCTTTCTAGTTTTTTTTTTTAAGTGAACCTTTTCATGGAACACTGAATGTTTTGAAATTGAATAGGAATAGCACAATGAGAAGACGCCGAGAATAGTCGCCGATTAATCTATGGCCGACATAGATGGCCGCTGAGCGATCTGGAGCGATCTATGGAATGGTCTCACTTTATCTTTATCAGTTGTAACTTCTCTGGTTGTAACCAGTGCCAATCTATGGTGCCAATCTAATTAATTTAATTAAAGAATTCATTCTT
Organism: Agrilus planipennis; assembly: GCF_000699045.2. Lineage (NCBI taxonomy): Eukaryota > Metazoa > Arthropoda > Insecta > Coleoptera > Buprestidae > Agrilus > Agrilus planipennis. Next base: position 565,541 of record NW_020438977.1, on the reverse strand, counting down.
TTTCAAATCAAGAATTCATTTATTAATAGTGAAATTAATTAAATACAATACAAAGTTTTACTTCTGTTTTAATTTGCTGTCACTTTTAAAAGATTATAAAGAAATGATTAAGTGTTGTAGTAGTTTGCGTGTATCTCTTCATATTTGTATCTGTACCTGTAATTTGCTCGTTGGCTAGACCATCAATTTACCCGGCATGAAAAACGGTTCAATAATCAGCCGAAATTATTGTATTTGCATAGCACCTACTAGACATTTTAGTAACTGGCCCGCTACTTTAACTTCGACTCTGTCGGTTAATGAACAAAACATTTGTAAGAAAATTAGAGGGGTAAGTATGGATGTTTGAGTGACAACAATTAACTTGTATTATTTGTTTTGAAATTATGTTAAGAATTTCACAGCCATCTTCGTAAAAAATAAAACTATTTTAGTTGCTTTCACAAAGAACAGTAAATAATTTGAAAAATAGAGGGAAGACACTGTTTGGAGTTAACCAAATCCACCAGTAAATATCACACACCCTGTATGTAATTAACCCACATGTGAAAGTATGGATGGGAATCTGAAGGTATAGCTATTTCTTCTGAGAATATTGTTGCTCCAACTTTCTTACTGTAAAATAGGCATGCTTTTTCGCTACATACTGCATATCTCAAAAATGGTGAATTTTAGAAGTATGAAAGCCTTATGAAAATCTACCTAGAATCGGAAGTAGAATTCAAAACCGTCATAATATATAGGGTGTCCCATTTAAAATAACGAAGTTGATGTCAACTTTCGGTATAACCGCAAAAGCCATTTTTTTTAATCGTAGTAGTTTCCAAAATATTTAATAGGGAGTCACCGTGAGACAACCTGTATATATCTATGTATCTTAATTAGTTTGACAAATTGTACAACACACTTCATCATCATCATAAGGTCGTCAGTCCTAAGACTGGTTGGACATGTACCTCCACTCTTTCCTATCCTGAGCTAAACTTCGCATTTCCCTAAAACTAGAACAGCCCACATCCTTAACTATTTGCGAACAGTAATCTAATCCTCCTATACGTATACCTCCTATTTTTCTAAGTTAGAAAAATAGGAGGTATACGCTAATCTCCACAGTTGCCAACAATTTAAAAGCACAGTCGGACTATTCGAAAAACAAGACACTCCCATTATTATTTTCCGGTCTTTCTAGTTTTCTCTGGTTAACTTTGAGCAAGTGAAGACGGGCTAATGCCAAAAACCTCACTCACATCTTTTGGGATACAATATGAAAATTAAATTACTATAGTTAAATTTTTATAGAGCTAACAGTGACAAATTGGTTAAGACTTTCGCGACCAGTATGTGAACTAATGCTGTTCTGATTCGAGTCTTAAGGCCGTTGTGTGCTAAATTTGCTTGCTAACGTTTCGCTAGCATGAGTGGTTCTTCCATCTCTGTTCCATCCATAGATAATAGGTTCCATCTCCGATGCTGGATCTGCACCACACCCAACAGTATATATTCATAGACAAGGTATATATTTATGTATATATTTCTTCGAACTATGCTCCTAACCATACGTTTACTAATGAACATGCCTTAGCGGTCAGAATTGTGGTACAATAAAAGAAAGAGATGCAACGAAGTTTCGGACAATATTCGTCTCCCTCACGATAGTGCGTAAGAGTGTCATGAAAGAGATAGCGCTAGTCCGAAACCATACGCCATCTCCCTCACTCTTTTCGAGCCAAGAAATTATTATAACGACATACGGCTAAGGCAAGTCCATTATTTTATATGTGTATGCTCCTAACTGTCTTTTATCTATGATCGCGTCTTTTCTCTCAAGCTCTGCACCGACTTCAATCGTTCTATCCATGAACTGCGCATTCTCTGAATAGCTATAAAGTAAATTGAGGCAGAAACGTATAAAAGAAACAAAGCTTCTTCTGAGATTTTGGTCTACCTCACGGTCTCACAGGAACGGACGAATGAGATAAAAAACCTCTCGGTCGCTTTCTCTCTTTCTAAAGAATAGTCTGGAATAGTCAACATAGTAGTCAATTTCATAAGGGTATTGCTTAATCCATTTTCTATATCTATGGTTCTATTCATCCTATCAGTCATACCGTGCACTGTGCACTACACCATTTTTTGACATATCAGCTGGTAGACGGCTGGTAGTAAAAAAATAGAACATTTCCAAAACCAGTCAGTGTTTAAATTTCAGTTAGTTATTAGTATTCTGTGTCACGGGTTTTAAATAAGAGCTTGTGGGAAATATTACCTGCATGTACAATTTTGCTAGTTAAGTGAATGGTAATTGGTACTGATAATGATGTTTTCTAAGGGAGTTTTGCCGCGACAAGTATGTTATTTTTCAATAAAATATGCGTTAATTTTTCAAGTAGCTTCTAGTAACTATTTATTTAATTGTAACAGGGCCATGAAAATGCTATACAATTTTTGATTGAAATATACATTGTTATGTAACTGGATAACTTTAAAATTAGCAAAAATACAGCTGTATTATGCATTTTTTCTGTTTTAACGATAGCTTATTATAAAAAGAGTTATTTAATATTCATAATTATAAATATTTTTGTTTTAGAGTGGCAAAGTTACTAAATTAGTCTTGGTAGAAATCCAAAAAAGATGTTTCCACATATCTCCCTTGGCAGCAGCTGCATCCAAAGTTGCTATGAGCAACTTTGACAAGGATCAATACTTACCATATGAAAAGCTGGTAAAAAATCTAGAAGTAGTTAAAAAACGTTTGGGAAGACCACTTACTGCATCTGAAAAAATTTTATATTCACATCTAGATGAACCAGACAAACAAGTAAGAGAATAAATTATCATATTGAAAGACATTTTTTCGATATTTGTCTTCTGTTAATGAAATAGGTATTTTTATTTAAGTAAAGGAGAAATATATTTGTGTATAAGTAGAATGCAGAATTAAAACGGTAATTCATATTTTGCATTTGTAGAAAACATTTGATGAAATATGTTTCAACAATTATTGTTAATGAACCTATTTTTCTTAAAAGGTAGTAATCCTTTGCTCTAAATACATTCAAAATTGACCACCATTGTCTTAGAAAATTACAAAACCTTATTTAAATTTCTTGGAATAGTTGGAATTAATATGCCACTGCATTATCTTTGTTCTCAAAACAAATGTATTGTTCATAATTTTGGAACTGGAAAACATGCACAAACCTCCAGAAAATGTTGATTAAAATGCAATATTATACAACAAATTACATTTTTTCCAAGAACCACTTCTTCAGCTCTTAAATATAAATAAACTAAGAAAATTAATAGCAGTACTGTAGAACTTAACAAAATAAACACTCAGAAACCATAAAATGCCAAAAAACATTTAGAAAACTAAATTTCTATTTTGTTTAGATAAGTATATTATATTATATTTTTNAGAATACTATTGTACGTTGTCAATGTGAGAATCATAAATCTGTCTTGTATGTATTCCATGATCAAAACAACGTTCAAAAACAAAATGAAGTTGCTCAAATCTAGAAGTGTTCATTTTGTTTGTTTTAAATATAAATTAAAATAAATAATCATATCAGATAGGTGTTAAACCTGCTTGTTGTTCGGGTAACATACTTATACTATTTACTACATTTAACTAAATAACATAAAAATAGCATTTTATCCTTGACCTTTGTATTGTTTTTATATGGTTTATTTTTGTTTCGGTTTCAAACCTGCAATGTTGCAACGAACAATTTTTTAATAAAGTGAACATGCATCACCATTTGTTTTATATTATTATTGATGAAGTTATTAATCTTCAAAGTCAATTTAATTTATTTACTGTATCCTTAATTATACATGTAATGCATATATCAAATGAGAATTACAAATACGGAATATTCCACGATAAATAAACCTAGTACAGTTTGATTGTTTGGTCTTAGAATTTGATTTTTTTTTGTTAGTGCCTATTGTAACTATCGTAAACCGTTCGCGAGATGCCCTAGTGTAGATGAAAATGCAAAAAATATCAATCACAAAGAATTTTTGGCGTACCCCAATGTTAAAAATTAACAACATACAGAAAGAACCTGTATTTTTGAAATATATAATTACGTACAAATGAGTGAAAAAACCTAACGTAACCTAAGAACATATATACATACATGTTTTTTACACTACTAATTAATTTTTTAAATGAGTGCCGATTTTTCGATTGTTAAAATGATTCGATTATACCCACCACTACTTCTGATTTCGCAAAAATTATTTATATGGTAGGTTCTAGAGAATTTTGGCTTTCTTAGTTATACTAGCGTAATCGCAGCAACACGCTATAAGCAATCTTGGCCATATATGTAATACTCCTACATGAACAGTTGGCATAGGAAAGAATGCTCTGCTATTACGGTACCGACTATATTCTCTTTCTCCTAGGTAACACCTTAACCATACTGTGCATGCTTAAAAAATCGTTAAAATGATAACAGTGGACGCAGAATAAAGCTAGGGGCTCATAGGATAGAGAACTGGAAACACTATCTGTTTCACTTTGTTGGAACAGCTTCCACTTATAGACACTGTCCATGTAGGAATATTACATATATGATTCTGATACTGCTTCTCATCTTCGTGGGTGGTTGCTGATGTTATTACCATAATTAATTAATATCCAACAAACATACTAATCAATTACGCTAACTCAATAACTACAAAACGGGCAATTCAATCCAAATCCAAACTAACGCTAACAGCCACCTTTGCGCAAGTCTCGCACTATTACAACAGCACCGTGCTAACAATAAGCCAAATTGCTCTCAAACCCTGTATAATTTGCTACGCAGTGACAAACAGTACCCAAGTATCCTCTTTCGTCAAGTTTTCTGAGTAATTCGCATTTTTTGTTTTAATATTTCTCAACTACCTCTCCTATTTTATTTCCTCTACGGGACATTCCCTAATTTTCGGTGTACTAAAGTAATAATTAGGTACCTCTTTATTTAAAATGTTCGTCTCTTGGTTTTTACTTTCTAAAGTGATCCAATTGTTTATTCTAGCATTCCAGGGACCACACCTCTAATTTTCTTCAAATTTTAATTTCTTTTACAGTTCAGCGTGTTGTCTTTTCCCGTGAAGACTACACATAAGCAGCAATCTTTATAAATAACAGTTATTCCTAAAACTTAATAAAGCAACATAGAGGGCGCTAGCTTGAAAAATATCAATTTATTCAGTCTGTTTCTGCAGAAATCATGGCAACAAAAATAATGCACATTCTACAGGGTGGGCCAATGAAACGGGTCGATTTGGGAACACCATTACAAAAAAGTAGGGAGGAGGGAGCTTGGGTCTTAAATATTGCGAATATAAATAGCAAGAAATTAATTATCACGGATTCTTGATGGAGTAAACAACGCCCAAGTGCTGTTAAAGCTTTTTATTACCAAAATGGAGAAAATTTCGTCAGTGTGACGAGTGTTATTTTTGCACTACCCTTCATCGACTTACGATCTTTGCAATTCGAAATTTCAATTTGCAACTCGAATGTAAAAAATTTTTGCAATGAATTAAAATACATTAGAAGAATTAAAAATAAAAGAAAATGTTATTAGAAAATTAAACTAAAAAATTACTAAAATTATTAATTTCGATACTACAAAATCAAAATCAAGAAAAAGAGTGTGTGTTAATTTAAACTACGTGAATAAGACACTTATTTAGTTTTAGAGTAATATCTAATGATGATCATTTTCTAGTAGTTTTGAGTAGCAGTAATTCTTGACAAAAAAATTGCATTCCTTGTAAGTTAATAATAATTATAAAACAAAAATTTTAATTTCGGACGTGTGGTCTCTTTAAGTAATAAATTCAAAAATTTATTTTTATATTTTGAATTTTAATAATAATTGTCTTAAAGTAGTGAAATGAAAATGCTGATATTAAATAGTTTATGTAAACGGATGCTGACTAAATATTGTTGATCTGAATTGGCTTTTACCTTTTAATATGATGTTAAAGAGATGCTCACAGTTTGAAAATATGTTATCGAGGATGTGTTTTCTAATAATAATTATAATGATGCAATTAATAATTTTTATGAGAAAAGTTTAAATTATATATATATTATCTAAATGTACAGAGTTTTAATACAAATTCTGAGTTCTTGTTTTTCTCTTATTTTATTTTTTAGGACATAAAAAGAGGCGAATCATATTTACGATTACGACCTGATAGAGTTGGTATGCAAGATGCAACCGCCCAAATGGCTATGTTGCAGTTTATTTCAAGCGGCTTACCAAAAGTTGCAGTACCGAGTACCATTCACTGCGATCACTTGATAGAAGCACAAGTGGAAGGCAAACAAGATTTGGAACGTGCAAAGGATTTAAATAAAGAAGTGTATAATTTTCTTGCAAGTGCGGGTAAAAAATATGGGGTTGGATTTTGGAAACCAGGCTCAGGTATAGTTTTTTTTTCTATAGTAATAAATGTTACTCATTTGTTTATTTTTATAAAAGGAATTATTCATCAAATTATTCTTGAAAATTATGCTTTTCCCGGCTTACTCATGATTGGTACCGATTCCCATACACCAAACGGTGGAGGCTTAGGAGGTTTATGTATTGGGGTAGGGGGTGCTGATGCAGTCGATGTCATGGCAGACATACCATGGGAATTAAAATGTCCTAAAGTTATAGGTGTTAAATTGACCGGTAAGTTGAAAATTAACTTTAAAGAACTTGACAAAAAATACAGGTTTGCAGGAAAATTATCTGGTTGGACCAGTCCTAAGGATATCATCTTGAAAGTAGCCGACATTTTGACGGTCAAAGGCGGTACTGGTGCAATTGTGGAATATTTCGGCCCAGGTGTTGATTCGATTTCATGCACAGGAATGGCCACAATTTGTAACATGGGTGCCGAAATCGGCGCTACAACATCCGTTTTTCCTTTTAACGAAAGAATGCAGAAATATCTAGTATCAACTAAAAGAGATACAATAGGACAAGAAGCTAATAAATACCGTTCAGCTCTTTTAAATGCCGATCAAGGTGCCCAGTATGATCAAGTAATAGAAATAAATCTAGACACCCTTGAACCTCACATAAATGGGCCTTTTACTCCTGACTTAGCCAGTCCTATTAGCAAAATTGGCGAAAACGCAAAAAAGAATGGTTGGCCCATAGATATCAAGGTGGGATTAATCGGTTCTTGTACGAATAGTTCTTATGAAGACATGGGAAGATGCGCCAGCATTGCCAAAGAAGCTTTAGGCCACGGTGTAAAGTCCAAAATACCATTCAACGTCACCCCTGGATCCGAACAGATTCGTGCAACCATAGAACGAGATGGAATAGCAAAAATACTGAGAGACTTTGGTGGTACTGTAAGTCAATTAATTCACATTTCCTGATTACTATAGTTGTTACCAACACTACCATTTTAATTGAAACATTTACATGCCGGTTAATGAAAATTATCAATATCTAGTTCGATCGTTGCTCTTAGGATGAATTGATATATCTTCACAATATGACAATGTTTTAAACTATCCTCTGTTTCATCTGTGTATCATCAAACCTGATATTTTGTAAATGATTTTAAAACATTGTCATTATTCTTGCGATAAATTGAATTTTATGAAATTTTATTTAATTTTCAATTTATATTTGTCCCTTTTTTCTGATTTAAGAAACAAAGCCAAAGTAAGAGGCAAACAATTAATTACAGCAAATAACACCTGCGTTTCTCCATTTATTGTAGGTTTGTATTTTCCCGGTCAGTATTTTATTTTTTTTTACGGTAACAATTAAATATTGCGTCAATTGTCAAGTGATTTGTTTAAAAACACGGCTAATGTGAAAAAGGGTGAATTATTACTGGTCCAGTTAATTATAATAAAGTTAAAAAGTGTGTATGTGCGTGTGCATTTGTAATAACACCGTACTACATATCAGTTGCTAAAGAAGAAAAAAAAATTGAGCACTTGAATGGTTTCCTAGGAACCTACAGTAGATATGAAAAAAACTTAACCTCTCAATTGGCCCCATCGGACCCGAACAAACCGATATACAATTTCTGTGTTCATCTGGCTGATAAAACGAGATGATCATTATCAGAAGGCAAATAGGATAGAACACTAGAAAAACTGTATAATGAACTGAAGGATGTGAGAAGTACGACTGATAATGAAGCTACCGCTCCTTAACTAACAAGAAAAGAAATACCTACAAATAAAGTAAATTTGGCTAATGTAATTAATAAACAATTTAGTAACAAAGCATTGCTGAACAAACCAAAAATTCTAAGAGAAAAACTGTGAACAGAAGTGTGAACATGCAAGTTCCAAACTCTAGGTTAATGACAAAAGATGTTAAAGACTATATTTTTGAGGGTAATAAAAGGAATGCTACAAGTTCCAAGGCATTATTGTATATATTCTGAATGACAGAGATGCAAGGTTTTGGATAACTTCAATCCAGTACGTGTTAAAACACTTCTAATACAACAGCTCGATGAAGAAATTTTGTATTTTAGCATTTAAAATCATATGCGCACCCTGGAAATGGAAGTGCATCGTATTTATCAATAATAATCGATGAAGAAATTATATTATTGATTCGTGATAAAATATTTCAACAAATTTCTACTGAATTTCAAATCTAAGCATTTTGATGTCATTGTAGACTCTACACCTAATATTATACATTTCGATCAGTTTACTATGATTATTAGGTATATGAAAATAGTAAAGTAATAGCGAGGTTTTTATAATTTACTCCACATACTGGTCATAAATCCAAAAATATTGCGAATACTGTTTTAAATGTAAATGACATAATGAACTGTCGTGGTCTCGTGGTCAATCTTATGATAATGCAATTAATATGTTTCGTATATATGCAGGACTTCAAGCGCAAATTGGAAGAATTAATTGCGGACAGATTGCGCCTCTTACGCTTCACATTTATTTAGTGGGGACTTGAATAGTGGATTCGCTAATTGAACAAGAAGTTTTAAATTTTTTTCAATATCTATTCATTGTTGAGATGTTATAGTGAAGCGTACAAATCTGAGGTTCAAATTCGTTGATTTGCTTTAGAAAAAAGTGGCCTGGAAAATTATACATTGGCCTTTATTGCAGATAATCCAAAAGAGAAACCGAATATGTACACAATCGGAAGCTGTTGGACTGCAAAAAAGTTAAGAAATTAAGAAACAGTAATTCTAGTAATTGGAACGTAATTTTAGATTGTTTCAATGCTCCATAACTTTGTGGTTTTCTGGCTTCTTTTCGTAAAGATACGAGATATAAACAATTTTTTTGATATGCACAAAAAGCTAAATTGCTTCCTAGAGTTGAAAATTACTATTATTATAATACATGGTTGACGAAAAATTGGGTCTTCAGCCAAATGAGTAAAGGGTAAATAAAATAGTGGCCTTATTCTTGACATGATAATTTTCACACTAAAATAACAATTAGTGGGACGTATGTATGAACAGCTTCACGTTAACTTCAATTTCTTTGATAATTTATCTGAAATTGATACCAAAGAGTTAACAAGTCAAGGAGACGAAGTAGTCGATAAGTATCCAAAAGGTTTTTTTTATCCGAAATAAAAATCTATCTGAAACCGTACCTGAATAAATACATAAAACAAGTTTTCGCCCGGCCGTATATAACACTTAAAAATGAGTAGCTATAATAATCACTTATACCTAAGGATAATTGTTTTTCTTTCTGTGATTGTATGTATGTGATAACCTGGAAATAATTCAAATTTGTATTTTCCTTTTACAGTTCCATAAAAATTGAATATCTGTAACTGATACTATTGGATAATTCGAACTAATTTTAAATCCGTGTCTATATCCGGATCTGAAATTTCATATCCATAACATCGCTGTTTTGTACCTCTGCAGATTCAGTATACTCTGTATTGTTACTATGAAGATGTGCCTGATAATAGTAAATAGAATAAAAATATTTTATGAAGAGTCGGTACTTAAATAAAAATATGGTCGTTATCTAATACTACATAGTTAACATTTAAATCTAAGTGGTCAAACCAACCTTACTTAAAACGTAGTAGCAACTCGTGCCTTCAAAAATAGGGGAAAGTTGATTTATATACGAACAAAAAGGGCAAATACTGACCATTTATTTTATTGTGTATTATAGGAGGCATACTTAGGGTACTTTTCAATGTATCCAAAAACGTAACCATATGCACAAAGAATAATTAACCCTGATGAAGTCTGATTCACAATAAATAAAGACGAAACAATGGAGTTGGTTACCATAACAAGATGTTTCTGTCTCATTTTGGCTATAATTTTTAATTAATTTTGCCATTATAAAATTGATATACTTTTGACTGTTATTAATGTGGTTTGCCTCTCATTTGTTTATTTAAAAATTTAATTCAAGTTACTCTATATGAATGAAATATATGACCCACTTGTAAACAGTTTAGAAATTGTAATAACTTCTATATAAATTAATTATTGCGGAGTTATACCTACCACAATTTACAGGTTTTAGCAAATGCTTGTGGTCCTTGTATTGGTCAATGGGATCGAAAAGATGTTAAAAAAGGGGAAAAGAATACTATTGTAACATCTTACAATAGAAACTTCACTGGTCGTAATGATGCTAATCCCGCCACTCATGCATTCGTCACCTCCCCGGAAATGGTAACTGCTCTTAGTATCGCAGGAACCCTTAATTTCAATCCCCTCAAGGACGAGTTAACAGGTACATTGCAGTTTAAATCTTATTCACAGTTAAATATTAAAGAAACCACATCAAAAGCAAATTAAAATAAACGATTAGTATAACTCTACAAGCAATTTTGGATAAAAAAAATTAAAAATACATCGTGACGAGACATGGCAAGGGGGCATCTAATAAAATGATAATAAATGTGACGTTTGCAGTTCATCAATTTTTTTTAATTCTTAAAAATTTTATTACGATAGAGAGTCATTCTCGAGTACTTAAAAGCCTTTAAATGAACATGTGTTTGGGTGTCGTGATAATTAGCAATTTTTCGGTCAACTTCAAAACTTATTTTCACGTAGAACCACCTCTGGTTGAGAAAAATTCTTGTAAACAAATTTTAATCACAAAAAATCGTGGGCTAGCTTTTGTGACGTAAAATTTGTTAGTGGCTTAGCGTGACGAAAGGGGGGGGGAGTGAAATTCTGAGTGACGTATGTTATGGACGGTCCCTAAGTAATTTTCAAAACAAAAGCTATTTGGTTTTAGGTTTAATAACAATTTAATACATTTTTCAATATATTTATTGTCTTATATTCTATACTTATTGTCTTATATTCTATACAAGGTGTATTATTTTTTTGTTTTCAGGCAAAGATGGAAAGAAGTTCAAACTGTCATCCCCGTACGCTGATGAATTGCCGAGCAAAGGTTTTGATCCTGGCGAGGACACTTATGTTGCTCCACCAAGTTCCGGAAGTGGTGTTAAAGTAGATGTCGATCCTAAATCTCAACGCTTACAACTGCTTGAACCGTTCAAGAAATGGGATGGCAAAGACTACATTGATCAAACAATTCTTATGAAAATTAAAGGTAAATGTACAACAGATCATATCTCGGCAGCTGGTCCATGGCTTAAATATAGAGGACATCTAGACAATATTTCCAATAATATGTTTATTGGGTAATTTAAACTAAACATTTAGAAAATTATCAGTATTTATTATTTTTGTAATTTTAGTGCAACCAACTCTGAAAATGGTGAAATGAATAAAATAAAGAATCAATTGACTGGAGAATGGGGAACGGTTCCAGATGTTGCCCGTCACTATAAAGCAAATGGAGTAAAGTGGGTTGTTGTAGGAGAAGAAAATTACGGCGAAGGTAGTTCTAGAGAACATGCTGCTTTAGAGCCTCGTCATCTAGGTGGCACCGCTATTATTGTTAAATCTTTTGCTAGAATTCATGAAACAAACCTTAAAAAACAGGGTTTACTGCCTCTAGTATTTGCTAATGCTTCTGACTATGATAAAATTAAACCTGACGACAAAATAAGTCTTCTTGGCCTTAAAAATCTTGCACCTGGAAAACCAGTTGATTGCGAGATCAAACATAAAGACGGATCTACAGATAAAATAAAATTAAACCACACCATGAATGAACAACAAATCGAATGGTTTAAGGCTGGAAGTGCGCTTAACAGAATGAAAGAAATTAAGGGATTACGATAAAAATTTTGAGGTAGATGGTGATTCTTTTATGTAGCTGTGGAGTGTATTTAGTTTTTGTTTTCAGAAACTGAAATTGTATGTATAATGCTCCCCTTTCGATATTTCCAAACAGCAATCAGAAACAATAATTAGAGAAAAAATATTTTCCGTTATTTAATTATTATACAGTGAATTGTACACAACTTTAATAAAATATACATATTATTATTAGTAATAACCGTTGTTTATTAATTGTATTTAATGTTTTCTTAATCCCAAATCTTGACGTTTTTAATTCAAATGCCGCATATTTTAACCAATAATCAGATAAATTAAAATAGACGGAATAAACGCCGACGAATAATTGACAATATTCTCTGCGTTTTTGTGCAGATTTTCGGATGATTTTTCATCTCTATGTTAAATAAAAAAAACTAGAAAAGAACAAAGAGCTTAACAGATCTTGTTAGATCGGCGAGTTTACTATCAATTCCACAACTTTCAATGTCCCATAAAAAGTTTCACTTCAAAAATAATAAAATATCAATTAAAAATGCATAGAAATCTGTCTTCAGTGTTGTTTTTGTTTTCCTACATCATAACCAAGTTTATGTAACCCTTGTTGCAAAACATTCAATGTAAGTCGTACTTTTCCGTTGGAAGTCATCACAATCACTAAAAAGATTTGTATATTACAATTGTTACAATAATTGATTACAAATGAATTATTACTGTCATTTCCCAGACAATTTGCTAACATTTTTGGTTGAACAAGTTCTGGTTGATAACCAAAAAAGCTGCTTAAATAACCTAGTAATGTAGATGACTGTGGTTTAATTAGAGCAACGTCTACGGTATGCAATTTCGGTTGTAAAGGGATGTATGCTCTTCCATAGCCCACTAATTTCATGTTGTTATAAATACTCAAAATTATTTGAGGCCCTGAAAATAAGTAGTTATTTTTATTTATTGCGTAATTTTCATAATGAAACTTCAATTCATCTAAAATAATATCGTGAGATTGGATTAATTGAGATTAATTATCCGCCGAACCATTCCACCGCGAGGTAATTTTGAATCTTTGATACCTTTAAAAGTACTCATATAAATGATATACTGTAGGATAATTTTAATCCTAGTAAATGTTCAAGGTAACTAACATCTAGATACAGATTAATACTTAATATTAATAAGAGATAAATATATGCCTTTGCCGACTTTTCTCTAGGGTTTTTAAAGAACTGTAATTGTTTAGTACATTAATTTAATGTATCTCTTAACATTTAGACAGAGCCAGCCAGCTATAGATGCGCCCAAAAATCGAATTTTTGACAACTTATTGACTGTACCAACTGAATTTAAATGAGAACGTATTTTTAGTCAGAAACTTATCAAAAGTACCAGACGCGGATCACGATTTCGATCTTATGAGATCTGAGCGCGCCAGTCTTGTTAAATTACTTACTAAACCGAAGAAACTCCTAAACAGCGAGTTTATGTAATAGCTAAACGTTACCTGCGGGGTCGATTCAACTAGATGAACCTTTAACATTAGAAAGACCTTGTCCAACAAAATAGCAGTAAATAATCACCAAATGGTGATACATTGCCTCTACGTAAATATTTACACATATTATATTTATTTAATCAAAAGTTATAATTTTACACACATACATTATAACTCATTCTCTTATTTCCTAGGTGCTAATTCTGTTACTGAACAAACTAAATACAAAAAAATCCTACTTGACGCTCTTTTTTCCCCACCTACTCCCTATCCTATATTCTACTCTGCCCGCCCTCGTATCCCTCAAAATTCTCTTTACTTGACCCAGTCTATCACCATTCTCTTTTGCCATCTCGTAGCATTCATACCACGTCTCACCATTCACACATGCTTCAAGCTTTCTTCCTCCATTTTACAGTGTCTTTTTTCTTCTTTTTTTCCAATATCTATTCCATTCCCTATTCTAAAGCTTGCCATTACACTTATTTCCCTCCCTGTTTTTAAATAACTTGGCACCCAGTCTCCCTGCTGATCCCTACATACTATCTTTTTTGTACCCACTACATATCTAGACCTCTCTATTTTTCTTAAATCCTCTCTTATTATTTCTTCACCATTTCTTTTACCTTTGTCCTCTCCGTGAACTACTCCCTCATCTGTTCCTGTTTGATTTTTAAAATATTCAACGTTTCCTCCCTCTGTCTATCATATCTATTTTTTGTTCCTATTTGCATTACCTTCTTCCTCCATATTTCCTTTCTTATATCTCCTCCCACCCTACCTAACTTCTCATATTTTGCTACCCTACTTATTGCTTCTTCCCACATCTTCCCCCATTTCGCCCCCCTCCTTTTTACGTAATCTGGCGTACTTCTTTTTAATCTTAAAATCCACTTTATATATCTTTTATATAACAATTCTACTTGCCTTTTTTCCTACCATCCCTATATTTCAACCCCATAAAGCACTATATACTCCTCACCATCTTAAAAAACGTCATTTTTCTACCCCAGTCATTCTTAGGTACATGACTTCTGACCAAAACCCCATAACCTTCACAACATATTGCTCTCCTTCTAGCAACTTGATTCATAATATACACTTCATCCCTCTTATTATCACTGAAACTATATCCTAAGTAATTATACTTCCTCACTGTTTCTATCTCTATCCCTTTCAATACTATTCTGTTTTTCCCTTCCCCTTCTTCCTATCTTTCCGCCAACTTTCATTAGCTTCAATTTTTACTATTTACCTCCAACCCTTTCTTTAATAAGTATTTTTCTAGTCTTCCCACCATCTCCTTCAATCCCATAAAATTATCTGATACCGAAACTTTATCATCCTCATTATATTTTTTATTCCCACTACAATTCCCTCTTCTCTTACTTTACTCATCTCACCTTCCAGATCACTCATATATACGTTAAACAATTGCACACTTAGCTTGTTAAATGGAATTTGAAAATTATTGCGTATCCTTTACAGCTTGTATACATTTAAGATTCTATTTCAAACTGTTGGAATTTATCACACTTTTTCGTTATCTTTCGTAGTGTCATCTGACACTCTGTCATTAAACTATTGCCAGAGCTAATCCGGGGGGCAGGGTACGAGAAATCCCCCGTCCCAAAAAACTTGGATTACATAGTTTAGTACTGTGAAAAATGCTATGTGAATGAAATTAAATTAGGAAATTTAACTTTAAGTATCAGAAATAAATATGAGAAATGTATTATACAGAATTTAGGAAAAGTTCCTTCCCTACCACCACAATAATTATATCTGGATTCGCCTCTGCTACCGAAGTTTATTATAAAAGACCATTACAAAACTTAAAAGTCTAAAATTGAAACTCAAAACTGAAAATTTAGAATAATATTGTAAGTATAAGTAGTAATAGAACAATTATAACTTACATTGGTAAGGATTTGTAGATTTAAATATGATATCAATAGGAAAATTGAAAATGATTTTCTGTCCATTTGATACCACATTTACTATTTGGGAAACTGCCGCTTCTAATCCTTTAATATTTCTCCAATCGGGCCCAAAAGCAAATTCATATTTACAATGAAGAGAAGAACCAGGTGACGCTAATATATCAGCCCATTGAATTTGACCTGTTACAGACATTAGAAAAAAACTGGCGGATGTCATTATTACATACACTCAGTACATATATATGAACTTTCATAAAAACTATTCGTTTATAAAATTTCAGTAAGTTATTTCACATCTTGAATTGAATTACTCTGTTGAAAATCGTATTATTATTCCAAGTTTGTTGTCATAGTAACGACAGTACAAACTACAACAGGGAAAGGTTTTATTCTGTTCTAGACATTATTACATTTGTATAAGTATATCAGTTTAAACAGGTCTAAGCATATAGCGTCAAAACTACAGTCTTCTCTGACTACAGCTTACTAAAATGGTAACTGCTTGATCTTTCACAAGTAATTGTACTATTCACAACTAGATGGAGAATAAACGTGAATAATTATGAATTAATCCTAAGTGAAAAATATTGACCTTCAACTAGTAATACAATAATTGTAATTGCTATGTATTATCGTTAATTGGCTTGGGTAGCTTAAACTATTTTTTTTTACGTATTTTATAATGCCAACATCGTCAATCTTCTTAACGTATTCAATGTAATGAACATATACAATTATACGATACGTACATACATAGCTCTTCCATTTTAAAATAATTTTCGAATAGAAATTAAAAAAACAACGTAATAGTCTGGCGATGGGCATTTTTAATATTGTAAAATTTGTAGTTTCTAATTAATTACCTATCTGTATATTCTAAAGTCTCAAATATATTTAAATACAATATGTATGTAACATAATGAATAATATTACTTTGATTCACTCGTGTATAGGTAAGCAGTCCTAGTCCTTAATTTTCCGTACATGCGTAATTAAGTACGTCTAGGAGCATGGTTGTTATTTATATCCGAGATTTACTATACAGACCATATATATATATAATAATAAATACTTGCACCACACATGTTATAAATATTACGGTTTTATATATTAGGAATGCAATAACAAATTATCGATTGCTTTAGATCTTTTTCCTCAAATCCGTCACATAAAGCAAATTAGGACGGATGTAAAAAGAACAACTCAACTTCAATCGTCAAAGCTCGAATGCGTTGAATTTGTACCGTTTTCCGTTTTCATTCCGCGTTTACGTTAGCAGCAACATAGCGACCCACCCTGAGAAGTCGACTTGCCCAGGCCTCAATTAACTGACATACTATGCATTCTGAAAAGATTATATGCCACACAGTCAAAGTTTATTTTAACCATATGCGTTTATCTTTCGTTTTTGGATATTTTTACTTCAATAGATGAACATACATGGTAAATTTTGATAAAAGAAGTATACATACATAAGTATATACAATAATAAAGCTAGTTTCTTAAGGAGATAATGTAGGTATATGCATATGTATCTATTTTTATTCACATACCTACTTACACCTGTACATATGTACCTACATAAGTACCTTATAATGGGGAATAAAAATAATGATCGTGATTTCACCTTTAAAATCAGAAACATTAATATTCGTATTTAGGTAGCGTTTACTTTATAAATAAAATATTGTGTTTCTTCTACATCTACATATACAAATACTTCAATATTTCCAACACAGCTAGGTATAGGACAATATACAACGCAACATGTAGTAAATAATCTTAGATATCCACAGTAAATGCACAGTTTACTTAAAACTTTACAATTAATAAATTGTCATTTAATTTTTATATCAGAAGATGGTTTATGTAGTGTTATTTGCTGGAATATTCATCAACAATACTTACGAAAAGCGCAAACCCCGTAAAAAACATAGGTGAATGTTTTCAGGTTGGTTAATACTCATTTACGGTCGACCGAAAAGTCCACTAAAAAGGGATGAAATATAAAGGAAAGCAACACTATTTTACACGAAACTGTCTATATTAAGCTCAGCTATACGTCGCGCGTTTTCTCTTTCTATTACACACAAACATGGATCGAAACCGAGACCGTAAGTTGTAGCTTACCTAAAGGCGGAGCAACGTCGCATTCGAATACCGAAGCCCAGTATGTAGTGTGGAGCGAAAACAAGCAAGGGAAGTAGCTTGCACAGTGAAGTAGTGCTAAAAAATTGTGTGTGCCAATGTGAAAATAACAAAATAAGTGTATTAAATTAAGTGCGCGATTGCGAGTGCAAATGTGCAGTGAAAAATCAACGAATTGGTGTTAGTTATGGAAAGCAATCCCAGGAAGCATCATGTGAAATAGTGTGTGTTGTGTGCGCCCAAAAACAATTTTCTCAATGAGGTGTTTAGGGCAAAATGGTCAGAGAGACTAGACACCTTTGGGTCGGAAATTTGCCCGAGAATATACGAGAAGATAGGATACGAGAACACTTCAAACGGTAATAGTTAATTCCTTTTGTAGTTTACTCAGTGCCTAATTTGGAAGTGTTTTATTTCATTTTTCTTGTTCAGTGAGTGAATTTCGTGTTTACCACACATTACAACTTGGATTTATTTTCGTTCCTTTTCATTATCAAGGATTAGAGCTAGGCCTCGCCGGGTTGTACTTATTCTGATATGCCAAGTTGCCGTGAGTCGTTCCCCATTTTAGTAGTTTTTTAGTTTTTCATAATTTTTCGAATATTCATGCACCTAAATTTTTATTTTTGTAACGTAGATCATGATGACACGCAGTCATATGTATATGTAGGTACCTACTCTACGTCACAGTTCTAATCTACGTATACTATTAATGATTGGAAAGAATTAAATTAAATTAATATCTATCGAACGAAGAGAAAAAGTACATATTTATAAATTCACATTAAGTAGTAAATTGAAATTGAGATTAAGAATATCTTTCCCTTGATTTTTGTTCGTTGGGCATGGAATTAACTTTTATAAACCGTAAAAAATACCTATATAAAATTTTGTTTTTGATTTTTGGGGAATAAATTCGAAAGAGGTATAGTAAAGTTAATTTTAATTTACAAATAAATTGCTTATTTTAGGTACAAACATATTTTGCAGTTAATGAAATAATGTGTACATTTGTTATTCGTCAACCTACCTTGGTACGTAGGTACCCGTCAGGACTGAAAATATAACAAAATACTTAATAAAAAATTCATTTTTTCTACCAATGCTCGTCCTTTGACATATAAAATTGGTATTTTATGTTGGACATAGCTAATTAGTGATTGTTTTTTTTTTTCTTCATTGCAACAATAGCAGGTGAAATAAAATTTTGTATGCAGGGCCAGGTAAGAAAATGCAGCTATTATACGTAGGTACCTTTACATGCTTAGTCTAAACGGTGAAACAACTATAAAATTAGGTATCTCTAGTTTATATCTGCTTAGTCAGAAAGCTTAAGTACTTACCATATCAATTGTAGGTATATATACCGATGATAGGTATATTGTAATAAATAAACAACAATTAGGTAAAATTGTAGGGAGTGGATTGCTTAATGAGGTGGTCCAACTACCTATTTTGTTAATGATAACCAGGAAGGATTTTTAAATTCGTTGTACGGTTAGCTAAGTAGGTATTTCTAACAGTATTTTGCATTAGCATTTTCTCTAAAGTGTACTTCTACTTCCACATCAATAACGCAGAAATAAGATACACAGTAGGCAACTATCTCTTCATAGGTAAACACATCAGATAAGTAACTAACTATACTTCATCAATACACTGATACATAGATATACAAAATTTAAAATAGAATTTGTATAAGGGTAGTAGTAGTTATTGACGCAACTTTTTTTACACATACTTATCTAGGAATTACAAACAATGTCGTACCTCTTAATTATCTACCCATAAGGTAGGTGGGTGAATTTTGATAATAAATTTATTTTTCTTAAAAGGAAACACAAATGGTAGTTATAAGTAAATACGTGCTAATTGAATAATAATTGTGTCAGATTGTATTATAAACTCTTCCGGGTATCTACCTACCGACTAATTTTATCCAATGTAGTCAGTAATTTATCAAATACCAAACTGAATGTACATCATAAGCGGGTGATACTTTCAGTAACCATGTAGAAACTTTTATTTCCATTGTAAGTATCTCCTCATTTTAGAATTAAATGAACGAAAGATACACATGAAAATTTTCGTTTTCTTTTTGAATAATGATCAAAATTTGTATTTCAATTACTTACCTTCAACGTGTTTTGCAAAATCAAGATCAATTAATAACTACTTTTCTTGAGCTTCCAGCTAAAAATAAACAGAACTTATTCAATTAAACTGATGCTGTTTGGGGTCTAAAGGCCATCGTGTGTTGCGAGTTGCTTCAGAGATCTTTCCATCTCTTATATCCACATCGGAGATGGAAGAACCTCTGAAGATGTTTGCTTCTCGTACTACCGAAACGTTAGGAAGCAACTCTAAGACGCGATAGCCTTTAGACTTGAATCAGAACAGCAGCAGTTCATCTACTGACCGCGAAAGTCTTTACGAATTTGTTATACAATTAAATTAATGATATAAAATTAATAAAATCCAGTGGCTTTTAAATTTAGCTATCTACATTAGGGTGATTCAAATTTTCTTATTTTTTGCTGTTTTTTTCTTTCAAACAGGTGTAATAACTGTAAGTACGTATGAGCAGAACTGTGGTACAGGTAGGTATTTATTGGTGGCTCACTGAACTTTTTAGTGTTCTATAACCGTAGGGACTGCACAACTACACATATTTCATCTGTATCTCGTGAACAAGAAAACTAACACGAACGGGAGTAAGTCCATTGAAAACAGCATAAACTCTATAAAAAAAGTTCTGATGCATTTTTTTGTCAAGATAACACTTCGTTAATTTATTAGCTTTCTTATCCGGATTTGTATGATTAAAAAAAAAAACGATTTTACAACATAAAAAATATAATTTCTGGTTTCCATTAAATTTTTCTTCTGATCCAAAAGTGAGGAAAAAATCTTTTTGGTAGGTATTTTTTTCTTTTCATCTTTTAATAATCTGATAAAAAAATGAGAAATTCGAAAGAATAAAATTTAAATGGCGCTTTAATAGCAGTTGTTACCGTATGGGTTAATTAGTCATTAAAAACGTTAAATATGACCTTGCCGGTGTTAGTCATTGTTTGCATAATAAAAATAATTGTTTCGTTCAATAATAAAAAGCGCTATAGCTCTGTAACAGTATATGTACATGTGCTTGTAATAAAAATCGTTACCGTAATATTGTTCAAAATAAGTCTCAGAAAATAATATTTTTTATTTCATATCTAAAAGGTACTGAAGCACAGGAACATTATTAACTCAAAAAAGAAATATTATTTTACCGTATTTATCTCTAAAATAACTTTTGTTATCGAATAATCTGGTGTAGAGGTAAAATATTTGCTATTTATACTCTGTTGTTTTGTTCAAAAATAGTATGTCCAAGCAAATCTAGTGTGCGATTTTATCGCACAAAAATGCTTGGCACCAAATTACTTACGTAGGATTAATGTTTAGAAAGGTTTCTTAAATATCTGCTTATGTATGCATATGTTAAGCCGAATATGTGTAATTGCCACGTCCATGAAGCTAGCAGAGCAAAGTTGCCAGAACAAAAAAATGGCATAACTATTAATTAAATGCTAATCTAATGCCAATTAAACGCCCCTATAAAAATTACCGCGCTTCTTTGTTTTAAATATCGCGTGTTCTGCTAACTTTAGATAAACAGAGTAGAGCAGAGTATTGCTAGAGAATCAAAAATTAATCTAATCGAATGAAAAATTAAATGCTCCAATAAAAAAATATTGATTTCTGTTTTTAAAAGTATCATATGTTCTGCTAGCTTGTAGTTGTAATAAACAATTAAAAATAAATCTAACCGAAAGAAAATTAATTGATAATTTAATTGTTGTTAAAAAGTCATTGCCTCCCCTCTTTTTTTTTTCAAATATCGCCTTCACTGCTAGCTTCAGAGCAAATCAGAATAGTACAGTTAAAAATAATTCCAATTAGAATTTATTTTAGGCAAATTGACATTGGGCCCGCATTGGGAATTATTCGAATTATACCTAGTAAATTTGTTTTTTGAGTACTCAAAATTTGCCCAAGTACGATTGTTGCTTGCTACGGATATCCAATGAAAAAAAAAATTATTGTGGCATTTAATTAGCATTTAATGCTTCCATTCGGTTTCATTCGAATATATCTATCTTGCATCGCTAATCACTAATCTGCTTTAACTAGCAGAGCAGACGATAATTTAAAAAAAAAAGAAATAATCATTTTTTTATTGGAGCATTTAATTAGCGTTAAATTTTTAAATTCATCTTAATTTAGTTAGTTTTATATTTGTTTAGGAGTACTCTGCTCGGCTAGATTCATCTGAAGCTAGTATAACAGGCGCTATTTGTTAATAAAAGGGNAAAACGATTTTACAACATAAAAAATATAATTTCTGGTTTCCATTAAATTTTTCTTCTGATCCAAAAGTGAGGAAAAAATCTTTTTGGTAGGTATTTTTTTATTTTGTTTGTGTAAAATCGTTCTAAACAGTCGAGATATGTACCTACAACCATGACACAATAGAGTGAACAAAATGAAATACAAATACGGCAAAAAATGATAAAGGAATTCTTTTCATCACTTGTTTACGTAGAATCGAATTGATGTTTTTCTTTTTTGGAATAGGTTGCCACTTACGTATTCATTTATTTAAATAATTTTGTTTCAACAAATGCAATTGACAAACAGAACTCTATGGCCCCGTTCAGTGATATTAGTATTCGTGTAAATTTTTTTGTTCGCGAGATTTAAACTGATAGTCTAATAAAGGAAACGTGCATGGAAAACTAAAAAGTCCAATAAGTCATCAATAAATATCAATATTATGAGTCCCTTTAAACCAGAGTTTTTTACGGATGCATTTACCTCTGCACATGGATTTCGTCCCGTCTTTGATTTACCGATTTCATACAATATGAATTCAGGCAGAACAAAAAAGTTCTGTAATTACCATGAATTCCGTCCCACCAGCGATAAACCATTTTGCAAAAAGATACAGTAGTTGCTAGATATTGCATTTGGTATGTAGCATAAAATGTATTAATAATAATAAACAAGAAAGGTGTTTTGAACGTTTACTGGTACAAAATTTGCGGAAGCTACTGTATTATTTATTTTAACCCGTTTCTCCGGATACCCCCAGTCACCCGTTCTAATAACGACTTGTTATAACTTGATAAGCTAGTAGCCGTCTTATATCTGAAAAATTGCTTCACATTCAGTAACGATTACGTACCTACCCTGCTCATATATTCGAAATTGTCTAATTACAACGCTTTTGTGATAATTAGTGAGAAAGGTAACACTTTAGTGGTTGTGAATTTGTTTACGTTTAAATGCCATAAAAATTTATCCTAAAGAAATATTCGCTAAATGTGCTGCCAAAAAAAGGATTGAAAAGTTTATTTAAAAAAACAAGCTGAAGAGAATGGAGTGTCCTATATATACTTACACTGCAGTCTTCAACGGAAAGCGGGTAGATACATTTGGCAACAACGCATTCCTTTTATATGATGTTTTTGCTACTCATAATTTCTGACCACTTTTGCAATGGGATGGAATTCATGTGTGTTTTTCTGACTGATAGGCCCCGTCCCCGTCGTCGAAACGAAATTCATGTGCAGCCATATTTGCAACTGTTATAGTAATCAAGGTATGTATACTTAGATCTGATAAATTTTTGAAGTACAAATAATATAATAATATACCTATACACTTGTACCTATCCATTGTAGCAATAGGTAATTATTGAACGCTAAGCATTGAAAAGTTAGAATAGTGTGCAAAGTTTTTGTAGTCGAAGGTTAGTGAACTTTCAAACAGGCTGCTTTGTCAGACTGCCTTTGTTACTTATTGCAAAATTGTTTTTAAGAAAACTGGCCTTTTCCTAGCATTGCAACAATGTACAAATTGACATTTACGATTGGTTATACACGGCGTGAAAGAGGGCCAATTTTTCGCCGCGACATCAACTGAATGACGTTTTGCTAATGCCTTGACGACACGAAGTGCATAAATAAATACTAATTATATATCTTTGGGAAAAGTATTATTGCAATATTACAAAATCATTTATATTATGCTTACCATAATAAGACGATATTTATGCCAAAATATCGTTCTTAAAACAACCTTCATTAAATACTGTTGGTAAATATGACAAACTCTTTATAACATTAAACACGATTTATTATAACGTTTTTATTTTAAGGTTTGAGCGACATTATTTACAACTGTTTTTGTATATTTTTATATTTGATCAAATCTAAGTTTTGAACAAGTTTTATCCTATGTTTTTGTATCTTGAAGAAAACAATTGTTATCTTTATTGTTGTTGAAATAATATAGAAATATCTATATCACTTGTTCGTACCAAAAATATTTCATTTTACACACTATAAAATTATTGCTATTAGAGATGATCGGAGTGATTGGTTTGATGCTCACTGTTCATGTTGCAACGTATGGCATTTTATTTTTTAATAAATATTAGGGTCCTGCTGTGTATATATACATGTGTTATGGGGTCTATCTAGGTTTTAATTAATTAAATAAATACACATTCTAGTTATCCTAAATTAATAGTCATTTTTGTAATAGTTGACTTGGCCCCGTCGTGCTTAAGAAAGAAAAATGTGCTTCATGGCGATATTTGTTATCAACAAATAAAATTGGAACAATTATATGTATGATTTATGATAGGTAGGTGCCCTTTTTTTTTCAAATTGGCCTTATCATTCGTCATACATATCTGAGTATCACTAGTGTTTATCATAGAAAAATCTGTTTTTTTTTGTGCATTAAACATAAAGTAATGGCATCTGTTTACGAAAAGAAATCATGGGTACTTCAAATTTGATAATTAAGGTCTCATCTGATAACCTATTAGATATAAATTCGAGAAAAACAAAAAGTAATCCTCGAAATTTCGAGTCGTGCTTTGCGCAATGCATTTCTATGCTGAGCGTACTGAAAAAAAGAACTACATAATGGAATCTCGATAATTTTCGTTAATTTGTATCGAATTTTCTCAATATTTATGATTTTTTCATATTTTTTGAACGTTACTGATAAGGGTACAAACCATAAATGTTAAATACATTTTGTAATTCGCGCTTGAGTAAACTCTGGTTTTTCATCTTGCATGACTGTCAAAAAAAATTTTTAGTTCGCATATAAACATGCTGAAAAAACTACGTACGTATGTAACGAAGTCCCAATATTGCTGACTTGCACATATCAGCTGTCCGTGGAGTAGAGATTTCGTTGACGCCCCTAATTCATAAATTTTAAATTTTCTTATGAGTTCTGTTCACCCTAGCGGTAGTTCTATAGTTCTCGAAGGGATGCGCCGATAGTTCTGCTAACTTCATACCGCACCATTTTATCATAGAAGAAGAGTTTTGATACCTAAGAGGGATAAGAAATAAAGAGTTTTAGATGTTTTTTGCCGAATTTTGCAAAAAAAAAATAAGAGTAATTAAATATTGAGCGACGAGTTCGACGACTTCAAAATATAAAAGTCCCAGGACTTGCAGTAGTTCTGAGTTAAACTACCCCAGGTTGTATATTGTTTACCCCAGAAGTTATATTTCAAGCCTAGAACTCTGGGTGATGACCATTTTTCTACCTAAAACGAAATATTTGGCGAGTTACAAGCCTAAAAATCACTGTCTTTTGGGAATAGTGAGTTTCTACATCAGTTACGGCTAAACTATACCACCGTCTAGCCAACACCCCGCAATTTTGAGTGAGAAAAGCTATAATGCTAGTTCTGGACAGAACTGCAGTAAAAGATTGAATACGTACAGCGATTTTTAGGTTTGTTTCTCGCCAAATATCCTACTTTAGTCCGAAAAATAGTAAGTACCCTAGAGTTGTGTTGTAGAAATATAGCTTTAGCAGTCAAGAATTCGCAATCTGGAGTAATTCTCCTCAGAACTACTTCAGATACTCGCTTTTAAGTTTATATGCGGCTATAACACAAAATCGTGGGTCAGTCCTATTTTTCAATTAGTTTTTAAACAATGGAATCTTCGTGTAAAAATGCAAAAAAAAATTTCGATACAACTCTTCAAGGATTACCCAGTACCCCTATTAAAATTGGTTTGCGGAACTGCAAAAATCATCAGGAACTCTTAGAACTATTTCTTTTCCCACTTAGGTATTGGGAGTCTTTTTCTACGACTAAAAGCACGAAGTTGGCACCTGCAGATTTATTTTTTCTTTATTTTATTATTGAAAATGCAAAACTGTCAGCACACTCACCGAGGACTATACAATTATCCCTAGAGAATACAAAGTCAACAAAAACAACCAAAATAAATAAATTAGGGATGCCAGCTTCCTAGCGATACAGATTTTTTGTTTGTCAGTGTTCCTTTCTAAACCGTTCGTCTAAGAATGAGCCCGTTTCAGTAGTCTTGTAATATCTATACAAAACTCCGTTAGAGGGGGGTGTCCGCTAAGAGAGATTTCACTGTATTCGTAATGTTTCCCGTTGTTAATTTATTTGCAATCTTCATAGTATTTTTAAAACAAAATTTTATATGCAAGTTGATATTATTTGCTGTTTACATTAAACATTGAAAGGATAGGTACATAGAGTTAGCACGTATGTATGCAAATGAAAACGGGTGCATCTGCGCATTGTATTCACTGAAGCGTATGTAACTGAAAGATTCTGCGTTGTTTTGTGTACTTATTTTGCCCTACTTACTTTGTGCGATTTTTCGCCTTTCCCCATACAGTCAGAATGTATGGCTTACATATCTATAGTCACTATCATTTAAAAAGCATCAGTCCAATCATAACATTTTTCCATTAGTGTGGAATTTATTAAAAACATTTTGTGAGACGAGGTTATTGTGTTTGTATTTAAAAATCCATATTCGATTAAAATTTCCTGGCTATGTAATTGAATCATTACGATGATGACATCAATAATCGTCATATGTACCTTGTACCTATAAATTCGTTTATATCTTTATTGTTGTTGAAATAATATAGAAATATCTATATCACTTGTTCGTACCAAAAATATTTCATTTTACACACTATAAAATTATTGCTATTAGAGATGATCGGAGTGATTGGTTTGATGCTCACTGTTCATGTTGCAACGTATGGCATTTTATTTTTTAATAAATATTAGGGTCCTGCTGTGTATATATACATGTGTTATGGGGTCTATCTAGGTTTTAATTAATTAAATAAATACACATTCTAGTTATCCTAAATTAATAGTCATTTTTGTAATAGTTGACTTGGCCCCGTCGTGCTTAAGAAAGAAAAATGTGCTTCATGGCGATATTTGTTATCAACAAATAAAATTGGAACAATTATATGTATGATTTATGATAGGTAGGTGCCCTTTTTTTTTCAAATTGGCCTTATCATTCGTCATACATATCTGAGTATCACTAGTGTTTATCATAGAAAAATCTGTTTTTTTTTGTGCATTAAACATAAAGTAATGGCATCTGTTTACGAAAAGAAATCATGGGTACTTCAAATTTGATAATTAAGGTCTCATCTGATAACCTATTAGATATAAATTCGAGAAAAACAAAAAGTAATCCTCGAAATTTCGAGTCGTGCTTTGCGCAATGCATTTCTATGCTGAGCGTACTGAAAAAAAGAACTACATAATGGAATCTCGATAATTTTCGTTAATTTGTATCGAATTTTCTCAATATTTATGATTTTTTCATATTTTTTGAACGTTACTGATAAGGGTACAAACCATAAATGTTAAATACATTTTGTAATTCGCGCTTGAGTAAACTCTGGTTTTTCATCTTGCATGACTGTCAAAAAAAATTTTTAGTTCGCATATAAACATGCTGAAAAAACTACGTACGTATGTAACGAAGTCCCAATATTGCTGACTTGCACATATCAGCTGTCCGTGGAGTAGAGATTTCGTTGACGCCCCTAATTCATAAATTTTAAATTTTCTTATGAGTTCTGTTCACCCTAGCGGTAGTTCTATAGTTCTCGAAGGGATGCGCCGATAGTTCTGCTAACTTCATACCGCACCATTTTATCATAGAAGAAGAGTTTTGATACCTAAGAGGGATAAGAAATAAAGAGTTTTAGATGTTTTTTGCCGAATTTTGCAAAAAAAAAATAAGAGTAATTAAATATTGAGCGACGAGTTCGACGACTTCAAAATATAAAAGTCCCAGGACTTGCAGTAGTTCTGAGTTAAACTACCCCAGGTTGTATATTGTTTACCCCAGAAGTTATATTTCAAGCCTAGAACTCTGGGTGATGACCATTTTTCTACCTAAAACGAAATATTTGGCGAGTTACAAGCCTAAAAATCACTGTCTTTTGGGAATAGTGAGTTTCTACATCAGTTACGGCTAAACTATACCACCGTCTAGCCAACACCCCGCAATTTTGAGTGAGAAAAGCTATAATGCTAGTTCTGGACAGAACTGCAGTAAAAGATTGAATACGTACAGCGATTTTTAGGTTTGTTTCTCGCCAAATATCCTACTTTAGTCCGAAAAATAGTAAGNCTGATTTTTAATTGATTAACAAGCAATATTACAAAAACTATTTTTTTTTAAGAAATCGTGAATTGAATCACTTTCATCCCTGTACATGGTTTTATACATAGGCACTATCTACATATATCTATGTACTTGTTTTTCCTAAAGGAAACAATAAGAATACTAGACAGCAGTAAGGGTTAAGTCATGAATTGACCTACGTTACGTATGTACATGTAAAATACAAGCCCGTGTCTATTTCTCAATACGCCTTCGCTTAAAATCGTTGGAATTATCCATGTACAACTACCAACTACAACCTTAAACAAAAGTGAAAGTAAAGTGTTCTTAGTAACGATTTTGAACTTTGAAAATTATCACGTGAATCTTTCATTTTATAAAATAACAATTATTATACATACCCTACATACAGTGTACATATATATGTTCCGACCAGTGTAAAAATGCAATTAGTAAATTACAATTAAATAATAACAACCGCATTAAATGGTCAATGTGATGAATGCCGAGGGGAATTACATTTTACTGAGTATAATAATAATTATTGGACTTCGGGCTTTCTGGCCGTTGTGTTTGGAAATATGTATGTGGTTACATTGGCTCAGGAAAAAACCTCGATGAATTATAGTTGAAATACACCATCTTGTTAGTTTTATTTCTTCTACAGCAAATTATTGAGACATTTCCTTGCCTTAAAGTCTTTCTCTTAACTTCTTAATATACTGTGACTACGTACATTAGTATTTTTAAGGTTCTGTTCCTAAAAAAGAACCCTTACAGGATCATTTTGCTGTCCGTCTGAATGACTGTCAAGATCCTTTTTCTCAGAAACACGTGGAGATGATATCAAATAGAAATTAATACCAAGTACAAATTGCTATATCAACGCAATCAAATGATGCTGCTATTAAAGCCGCATATTTTGATATTCCCAAGGGAATCAAAACCTATAGGCTACTTGCCGTTGGCCTAGAATCTTGAAATTTGCCAAGATGCAATTTCTTATAAGTAGCACTAGTAAAAGAAAAAATCCAAAAACTGTAAATTTATAGTTACATCACAAAAAATAATAATTTTTCAATTGTAATTTTGGGGACTGATTGTGAGGGAAAACATATAAAAAAGGTGAAAATCTTTGAGCTTGATTCCCGTGACGGGCGAACTATTAACAAGCTAAAAGTGAAATATTCCATAAGGGGTGCAAAAAGTTTTACTCGTAATAATTCATCTTTGTCTTTACACTTCTTCAAGGCAAAATAGTTGTTAGAGATTTTTACATTGATGATAAACTTAAATGTAAAATAGTAAATAAAACAGGAACAACGGGTAATTTGGATTATTTCATTTTTTATTATTTTTTTTAAAATCAAAAAAGCGAACAATTTAACTACATGTATACCGAAGTTTATGTAAATTTTTACATGTCCTACGGGTAGGTATTTTTTTCTTTTCATCTTTTAATAATCTGATAAAAAAATGAGAAATTCGAAAGAATAAAATTTAAATGGCGCTTTAATAGCAGTTGTTACCGTATGGGTTAATTAGTCATTAAAAACGTTAAATATGACCTTGCCGGTGTTAGTCATTGTTTGCATAATAAAAATAATTGTTTCGTTCAATAATAAAAAGCGCTATAGCTCTGTAACAGTATATGTACATGTGCTTGTAATAAAAATCGTTACCGTAATATTGTTCAAAATAAGTCTCAGAAAATAATATTTTTTATTTCATATCTAAAAGGTACTGAAGCACAGGAACATTATTAACTCAAAAAAGAAATATTATTTTACCGTATTTATCTCTAAAATAACTTTTGTTATCGAATAATCTGGTGTAGAGGTAAAATATTTGCTATTTATACTCTGTTGTTTTGTTCAAAAATAGTATGTCCAAGCAAATCTAGTGTGCGATTTTATCGCACAAAAATGCTTGGCACCAAATTACTTACGTAGGATTAATGTTTAGAAAGGTTTCTTAAATATCTGCTTATGTATGCATATGTTAAGCCGAATATGTGTAATTGCCACGTCCATGAAGCTAGCAGAGCAAAGTTGCCAGAACAAAAAAATGGCATAACTATTAATTAAATGCTAATCTAATGCCAATTAAACGCCCCTATAAAAATTACCGCGCTTCTTTGTTTTAAATATCGCGTGTTCTGCTAACTTTAGATAAACAGAGTAGAGCAGAGTATTGCTAGAGAATCAAAAATTAATCTAATCGAATGAAAAATTAAATGCTCCAATAAAAAAATATTGATTTCTGTTTTTAAAAGTATCATATGTTCTGCTAGCTTGTAGTTGTAATAAACAATTAAAAATAAATCTAACCGAAAGAAAATTAATTGATAATTTAATTGTTGTTAAAAAGTCATTGCCTCCCCTCTTTTTTTTTTCAAATATCGCCTTCACTGCTAGCTTCAGAGCAAATCAGAATAGTACAGTTAAAAATAATTCCAATTAGAATTTATTTTAGGCAAATTGACATTGGGCCCGCATTGGGAATTATTCGAATTATACCTAGTAAATTTGTTTTTTGAGTACTCAAAATTTGCCCAAGTACGATTGTTGCTTGCTACGGATATCCAATGAAAAAAAAAATTATTGTGGCATTTAATTAGCATTTAATGCTTCCATTCGGTTTCATTCGAATATATCTATCTTGCATCGCTAATCACTAATCTGCTTTAACTAGCAGAGCAGACGATAATTTAAAAAAAAAAGAAATAATCATTTTTTTATTGGAGCATTTAATTAGCGTTAAATTTTTAAATTCATCTTAATTTAGTTAGTTTTATATTTGTTTAGGAGTACTCTGCTCGGCTAGATTCATCTGAAGCTAGTATAACAGGCGCTATTTGTTAATAAAAGGGAGCAATATTTTTTTAGGGCTTTTAATTAGTGAATAAAATTATCNTAAAACAGGAACAACGGGTAATTTGGATTATTTCATTTTTTATTATTTTTTTTAAAATCAAAAAAGCGAACAATTTAAAAATACAATAAATGTTCAATAAAGTAAAAATTGATTCCATCAGCTTACCTTTTTGAATGTGAAACGTTATGTTAGTATCATCTGAAATAAAATAGCAGTTGCAGACGATTTGGATTGTGTGTTTAATTAAATAAATCATGTTCTGCTATAAGACAGAATTCTCAAAATTAAGATGCACCTTTTAATTGAAACATTTCCTATTCTCTTCTTAATAACCACTCAATAGGTTAGGATGGGGTTAATGAGTTTTTTTATTTCATTTTTGCTTTATTTTCTTACTTACCTTGGTTTACTTGTTACGGATCTAAACTAAACTAAAGAAAATTTCAGAGGAAGTTGTTTTTCCTCGCTAAGTATGGATATATATATATATATGTACTTATATAAAAGCAATTACTTGATATACCGGATCTTATTTACTGATAAGCCTATTGAGATTTCATTAAAAACTAGTTAAAACGAAGCATTCTGTTTCACTCTTATTACTTCACGTTCGATTCCGATCGAAGGTTAAGTGCAATATTTATTGGGAAACTACGTAGTTTTTATAATAATTTGTATGACAAATATGCGGGTTCTAGTAATAATTTCTATTGTAAAATCGAATGAATGAAAGGCAATTAAAATAAGACAAGACTGTTAGTACTTATTAATTGCTAAAGACAATATTCAAATAATCAGTTTCGCTTTCTTTATAAACATTATGGTACAGAACTTACGGGTTGTAATACGATCACCGAAAAGTAGCAGGCAAGGTAAAAATTGGAGATTTAGACATTTTATTATATTTCAATATCGAATCGCATTTAAAGCTACTGTAGCGTCATTTGAAACGATAAGATAAAAAATCAACTATAAGTTTAAAAACATTAAACTTAAACCGTATTAATTTTAATATTAAAGGATGATGAGGATATCGTGGGTAGAAAAGGTTAGAAATGAAGAGGTATTGGAAAGAATAGGAGAACAGAGGACTCTATGGAAGTCAATAACAAATAGGCGAGATAGGTTGGTAGAACACCTTCTCAGGCATGAAGGTCTAGTCAGAGACATATTAGAGGCAGAAACAGGAGTTAGGAGGGGTAGAGGTAGACCTAGATTAGATGACTTTTCGCAAATAGTTAAGGATGTGGGTTGTTTTAGTTTTAGGGAAATGCGAAGTTTAGCTCAGGATAGGAAAGAGTGGAGGTACGTGTCCAACCAGTCTTAGGACTGATGACCTTATGATGATGATGATAATATTAAAGGCCACAATGGCTGACACAATGTTTTCATGATTTCACATAAGTTGCACCTTCAAAGGCCCAACTTTTTTCAGTTAGATGCTATTTTATTGCTTGGTACCACATTGTCTCTATGGAGAATGTGGAAGCAAAAATTTTTTACTACTGGCATTGATAAGACCAATTTCTTATGTCCAGTTACTTACACTTATTAGTCAGGTCATTAAAAAAAAAGTTCTATTAGGATTGTGCTCTGTCTTGCTTAGCAAAATTCGTTATCAACAAAGACCAATTGCCCCATTAAATTTTTTTTTTTAATAAGTCAATTCCGATTAAATTAGGCGTATTTTTCTAAAATGTATGTATATTACTTTTTTTATTGATAACGAGTTTCGTGAAGCAACACTTAGATCACAACTGTTAAGGTTATGGGGTGAAATCAAACACACTGAGAATTGTCCGGAAGCTTTATTTTACGCCTTTTTATTACAAGCAATAATTCACAGCTGTATAAAAATATATTGTGACATTAAACTCAAACTCATATCTTTCCTAAAAAAAGGCCGGTCAGGTACGCTAATCTAAAAATTTGTCCTTTATCTTATATGAGGTTACATATATCATATATCTCCTGAACGTCGAGAACTATATAGAACAAATAATATGCGTGAATTCATAGAAAATAATTTAATTACAAGTTTTGATTAAATATTTTATAATGTGAATTTTAACACTAAGAGCAAGCGCAATTCGTTTTTTTTTTTTTTTTTCGAAAATGACGAGGCCAATTTGTTAGTCATACAATCGAAGGCGTCAATTCAATAAGTTTCTTGTTGAACGAGTCCGTTAAAAAATCTTTTTAAAAGAATCATCCATAGTTATTGCTCTCTTCGATAAGTACCTTATACGTTGGTTAGTCAAAATTGACCACTTCAGTTAGTTCCTCTTATAGGTAGGACGTTAAGCAGGTTTGAATTAGTTGTAAGTTCAAACCAGTTCGTAAACCCTACCTGCTGTTCCGATATCTAGTTCGAAAGGTAACGCTCTTCTCGCATAGTGTTTTTCTTACCTGAGGCTGTTCGTTCCTATTAATTTCTATTTACAGAAGCAGGTGTATTTGCTTAAATAATTCGGTCGTATTATTATCTTGAATACACAAAATGAAATTGCTCAAATTTTGTTTTATTGTAGTCATCAGTGGACTAAATATTCATATATCCTACCTAAATATTTTTAAATTCATTTTTTTATTTAATTTTACATAAATAAAAGTAACTGTTGTTAACCCGTAAATAAATTGGTCACGTCATATTTAAAATGAACTAAGTACAACTCTAATCGAATTACAAAAAGATACGTATGTTGTTAAACAATATCATTCAGTTTTAAAATAAAATTTTAATGGTATTATAAAACCTGTAAATTTATTACTTTAATTGTTTAGATAGGCCCTCAATCTTCTACCGGCAGTAAAATTAAATTCATTATGTTTCTCTTAATACTAGTTAAACTAGTTGAACCCATTCAAATTTGGACGGATGTAAAGTGCTTAAAATTGAGTGTTATTCTTTGGCACAGTCGGTGTTGTCACATAGTTAATATCGTAATTTTTTTTATTAATGGTGTGCTAGCTTGCAATTGAGAGTCAAAGTCTATCAAAAACGATATTTTTACCATGAAATCAGTAGAAAATTATTTATTGCAATTGCATACTTTTATCAGTAATATAGTTAATGATGTTTTAGCTAACCTCAGTACCTACCACCTACCCCAAGAATGGTAAGGGTATTGTCTTTCTGGTCCATTGGAACCAAAAATTTCAACACATTTTTATATTTGACAATCACTACACGATTTTTAAATAATTTTTGAGATGTATGTATGATTTGATCATCAATGTTTAATTTTTATCAAACGGTTCAAAATACAATAGTAAGACAGGTCTGTGTACTTGTACGTAAAGATAGGTGTAATAGAAATAACTGCCGAACTTGCAAATAAATGTTTGTATGCCCGAAGGTTCACCGTTTTCGAGAAAAACAAAGTTGAAAGTACAGGTGAGCTGTATGAAACAATCTATGTGCAGTTCAAAACTAATTCAGCAATACATCAATTATTACTGTAGGTCAGTCGGGATTTGAACCATATCGCCATTGTAGGGACGAAATTCTTGATTTCAAAGACAATCCCCCAAAATAATATACGCGAAATGGCGGGGAACGTTGGCTTCTCTCAAGTAACAGTGGGGCAAATTTTAGTGCAAAAGTTGCTGCATCCTTTTCATTTGCAACGAATTCGAGCTTTACTGGAAACTAATTTTCAGCGGCGAATGGATTTGCGTTAGTGGTTTCGAAAGAAAAGTAATTGCTGTATACATAGCCTATTTTTTTTTTCATAGGGTGTTGTTTACAGACAAATTGTTTCATGCGGGACGGAATTTTGAATTTTCACAACAACCACTATTAGTGCGACGTTGTACAATGTACATCCTTCGCGATTTCAAAAACTGTTTTCGGTAAATGTGTGGTGTGTAATACTTGGAGACTTATTTAACTTTTTTAGTAAGTTTACGTACAACCACCTCCAAAAAGATAACGCGCCTTGGCAATACCTCAATGGTGGCGTGAAAATATATTTTAATAAAATTATTACGTTACGTTTTCTTTGTTTTGTGTTCGTACATTTACATAGTGCGACCTGTAGTTATAGCTATACTTATTTAATTTATTTAGTCTAAACTCATTATATGTAGTACTATTTTTGATATTTATCTTAGACGTCTGATAATCGGAAATGTTTACATTCTTCGTCCATGTAGCTGCACAATTTTTATCACACAGCGTTATTCGGTAGACACCTTTGTTGTCAATTCACGCACAATTTTCTTTTAAAAAAAATTCTGTTACACTCTGTATTAATATGATTCTTTCGGGCGCAATTGATGTTATTTTGTGGTATAATTGATCAGTAAGGATACGTTTAACAATTTTACACATACTTTCCATACTGCTTCGAATAGGCATGAGTAATAAATTAATAATGCTACCAATAGACTTTTTATTTCTAATAGCATTTGTTCACAGTTGTTTTGACCTTATAATTATTTTATTCACTTATTAGATTAGTTCCGATTGTACAGTAATGACTGATAGTATAATCACAGTAGATTATATTAACGATAAGAGTTTCTACGATACTATTCCATATTAAACATATTTACATTGTAAACATGTGAAGTTGGATTTTACCATTGTAATATTACTGGGTAACCTTGTGAACCTTAATTTGTGGTATTATCTAAGTAGAAAAATTTAAATTTACATCAGCCACTAAATGATTTTCTAATCGTGCGATTTACTAATTTAATAGTAAAAATCCGTGGCAGTATTCATAGGATTAGAAAGTCAATTTAACACGTCATTTTATTTCCTGAAATAGTTTGAAAACCGAGTGCTTAAACATTGTTTTCTGTGCTAGTACAATCATATTCACATGTTTAGCTAGTTTTTACCATTTCTTATATTAAATATAAACTGAGTTTTGTATGAATCTTTTAACGAAATAAAAATTGGGTACCGTTGTCCATGAAGCATAGCACGTATGACACTTATTGTTAATCATGTCGATAGCCCATACCGTACCTTAACCTAATACTTTACGTATACATATGCCGATCATGAAATTCTCTGACCGAAGCCTAATCTAAACTTATAGTGCCTATAGTATGAATACTATAGATGAGTCCAATTTTCATGGGGAATGAAGAAATGATATGTGAAAACCGTCCAGAAATTTTTATAAAATAGAGAAATCGCAATTATTTTATTAAATTTTCGAAACAACTTTTGTGTACAGAGATTGGACTCCATATCTTTAGTCTTTTCGTGGTTCATAACACAAATGTCAATCAGAGAAGCCCTTCCTACCATAATCTAACCTAACATATACCGTTTACCTCCTGGTGCACAGCACTTCACACGATAGTGTAACGTGTAAGTTCAACGTGCATAGCACTTCTCTAATCTGATGATACCGCCGGCGGACATTTAGCCACAACCGGTACCACTTCCTATTAATATGATCGAGGATCGAATATTGATATTTCAAAACCTCAAAAATTGGCGATTTTCATCTAAAAATTCCTATCAAACGACAGCATTCATTTATCTAAATGGTTTACTAGTCAACTACTTTCAGAACATCCTAATCATCCATTCTGTCTCAGCCGCTAATATTTACCGTACAAATCGATACCTACGCTGGGGAATTTGATTTTAAAATAAATGCACATATTCATAATACGTGTTTTATGTGTTGCCTTGACATTTACTGTGTTCTATCAAATCTTGTTTAAAATACTGTTTAGTAGCCTAATAATTATTAATACCATATATAAGCAGTTTTAATAAATAATGGACTTACTTATAAAAGCAAGTTCATACACACGTATTTTGTTTGTTTCTCGCAATAATAATTCCATTTTTATTGTTTTTTTTGTGACTACATATTTGTATATATAACCAGTGTACCTTGAAATAAAATACGTAGGTATATCACATTTTCTACTTAAAAAGTGACTTGAACTTTTGGGTGCTTTTGGATAAAAAATTAGAAAGTCAGTAAATTTGGAAAGTCAGAACCAGGATTGTAACTGTTTCACTTGTTGCAAAAAATTAAAACTCTTGGATAAAACACAATTTGGCCAAGACATATAAATTATATTTTTATTAACGAATCAGTATTCTTATAAGGAAGTATGTAATTGAAATGGGTCCAAAAATTGAAATCAAAATTTTCAACATAATTTTTTTTTGTTTCAAGGTCACTAACCTATTTTTAAACAAAAGCATGTATATGTGTCACTTACATTCCTACGTTTCTGCGTGGTCATTTTTTTCCCTACACGCTTCCACATCTGTATAATTTATTGTTAAGGTTAATTCATAATGTTCATCAAATTGGGAAGTAAGTCTTACAGATCACACTTACAAAGCCTTATTAGAACATTATTTTAATTAACTCCTTAGCTGGGTGAAAATAGCTTCCTCAAATCCGAATTTTCTAAAATAAATAATAAAAGTTCATTTGTCCATCGTCAGTCCACGTTTCTCCAGGAAAAAGTTTTATTTGTCTACCCTTCAAAAAACAGTTATTGGAAAATAAAAAACACAAAAATTCAAAATATCGCAATTTCATGGGCCCATGTTTGACCAGCCCCCAAACTCAAAATATCTCAAAAAGAAATTTTGAAGGAAGGAAACTAAAACACACGGTTCCTGGTCCTCGGAAATACTAAAATCAGCGAAAGATTAACTCAATAAGTTTCCAAAAATAAAAAAAAAAAACACCAATACAATTAGGTAACAAAAAAATTATAATAATTAACAGGAATAAAATTTAGTTAAAATGGCTCAATATGACAACAGTTAATTCCTTGAGAATTGACAAACGAAAAAAAAATGGTAGGGCAGACGAGTTTTTTATGGCCTATTTTGTGTCCCGTATATCTAAGTCCCTGAGGATAGACGAATCAAGTTTTTGGAAAAAACAAACTTTCGGGTGGACAAACGAACCTATACGTGTGAAGCTAAATACTCCTCGTCAAATATGATAATAATAATTTTGTCAGGGACTAACTTTGGATAAAGGATATATGCAATAGAATTTTGAGTTTTTGGTTCTGTCAAATTTTTCATTTTTGAATAGTTTTTTTGAAGGGTGGACAAATAAAAGTTTTTCCTGGACAAACGAACCTGGTAAATAATTTTCAAAAATTCTCTTTTTGTGGTGCCAATGTTACCGAGCTTACCTACTTACGATTAATACTACGCAATAACAAACGGAAATACATAAGGGCCCGTTACCTTTGGTTAATGAAACTTAAAGAAGTTCTTTTAAGGATAAAATAAATTATAGTGAGTGGATATGTCAATTCCGATTAAAACATATTACCTAGTGCTAGTAAGTGAATAAATTTTTAGCGTGTTTACTTAATTTTGATGATGACATCAATAATCGTCATATGTACCTTGTACCTATAAATTCGTTTATAACTAAACCAGTAAAGCACATTTTAATTTGATACTACATGTATACCGAAGTTTATGTAAATTTTTACATGTCCTACGGGTAGGTATTTTTTTCTTTTCATCTTTTAATAATCTGATAAAAAAATNAAATTATAAAATAATATTACAGTAATTTTAAATTTTTACCAAACATTTTCGTTAAAAATAATAGTAAGTTTAGATATTATTTCAACGCACTTATGTCGAGGACGTGTTTTAAAAATATAAAATATCAAGGTTTTCATAACTTTTAAAAATATGTATTTGCTACAAACTTTGACCATATCAGAAATCTTAAAAATCCTTCAACAGACG
The DNA here is from genome assembly GCF_000699045.2 of Agrilus planipennis. Lineage (NCBI taxonomy): Eukaryota > Metazoa > Arthropoda > Insecta > Coleoptera > Buprestidae > Agrilus > Agrilus planipennis. Next base: position 526,622 of record NW_020438977.1, on the reverse strand, counting down.
TACAGAATTTAATACATAATTCACTTCGAATAAATTAGTTTCTTAGAAATGTGTACAAATTTTGGTAGTTTTTGACTATATCATTTTTAAATGACTACTGTTAATGAATGCTATTTCATATTTTCTAAAATTAAGTACTTCTTATAAAATGAGTATGTCACTGCATGGCAATGCAACAACAAAATTCATTTCAGAATCCAATCGAGAGAAAGTTCGTTGCTCAAGAAATTTTTAACGATGCTATAAAAAATAATAAAAGTAAATATTTAGCTGAATATTTATAATTGCCTATTTTTGTGCTTCGTGTAAAATCTAAATTATTATTCGAATATTGAAAAAAGAAGTAAGAAAAAACTAACGAAACCCTAACCTAACCAAAAAAAAGTAAATACATACAACTGGGAATTCGGCTTTCATCTCGTACAACACACATTTGAGAACATGTACGAGAATTAATTTACTACATCTTCATAACCATTTATCAGCTACATATATGTATACTTCTTTTATACGAGTGCGGTTCAAATATAAACCGGACAATTTTTCTACAAAGCCTCTTTAATTTACAGTTTTTCCAATTCAATTAAGTTTTTCAATTTCGTCATCGAAGAAATCGTGTCTTTCGACAATCGCGTACGAACGCTTTCACACTTCGGTTGTCGTCAGCGACAAATCTGAGCTGTAGGGTGGGTGTTGTATAGAAGTTGTTTGTTTGAAGGAACTGTTCGTTACTTTTTATGTATTCTCTCGGTTTTTTTGTTATCTGAAGTGTTACTTTCACGCAAGCTTATTTTCATTTAAGTTTTTTGTTGCTAATTTGCACCCTGACAATTAAATTCGCTCTTCTGTTGCGACAAATTTACAATCGTACACCCTATTCATTTTTTTACTGTTTGAAAGATCTTTTAAATGCTGTCTTTTATCCCTAGCACTTACCACGGTATACAATTTTATTTTAAGATGCTTCCAAATTAGTATCATAAGTATCACATCTATTATTAATCAAATTGTATAAAAATAACTGAGCAGTAATTAAAATAAAATATAATCTATTTGAACCATTGAAATTGTGGTTGTACGTGTAATAAATCATGTGAATAAGCAAATTGCCACAGAGATTGATGTATTTAAAAAAGGTTCAGGATTCTTGGTATACAATAAGTTTCGGTTATACAAGAATATTTTAAAATCACTTGAAGATTTTTTGAGCAATATCTTCATTATTTTTATTTTCGTTATATGAATTTTTATTTATTATATGCATTGTGTATAATTTGTACTAAAATTTTCAATATTTCTATCTCTTATTGAAATTTCGTTTTTTATATAATTAATGAAAATTACAGAAAAAAGTATAAAATAATTTTAGTTCTGCTATTTAATATACATCTTTTTGTTCTGTTTGCAATTGAGGTTATAGTATATTATTAAAAGGGAAGTAGGTAAAACCCGCCGGCTGACTTAAAGGCACTACGTTTACGCAAGCGCGGTGGATTGGTTCATTTGAATAAATTACATCCAAATTCGGAAATTTTTGTAAACGCGACAGAATGGCTGCCTAGGTGTTCTATATTTTATAATTTTCCGCACATAAGCTAATAAATGTCGATTAGAAACACGTATAGAATATCACGTACTTAACCCCCGCATCTAAACGTATGAGTAATTTGTACATTTGAAGTAAATATGAAGCAGAAAAGATCACATTTATTCGTTTCAGCCGATTTCGGGCTTTAATTTTCATCATGTATTATAGCCAACTTGTAGTGAAATAATTAATTTTCTAGCGGCCGGGAAATCTAAAGATCAACTGCGTGTTTTATATCTGGCGTGCCAGCAGATCACATATTTGTTTCAGTCTATATTATTCTCTAATTCGCATCATATTTTGCAGGTAATTTTTGATGAAAATATTACTTTTGTAGTTGTTGTTGATACCGGGAAATCGAAAGATCTACTACGAGCTTGATACATATCTATCATGGTAGCAGATCACATGTTTGTTTCAATCGTGTGTTCTATTTTGTATCATTCTTCATAGTTAATTTGTAGTAACAATGTTTATTTTGTAGAGCCTATTTATCTCAGAAAATCGGATGATCCAGTGTGAGCCCGTTCAGGGTTGAGGCGATTTTAATCAATTGATCAATAATACGACGAATATGTGATCTGCTAGCATACTAGATATCAAGCTCACAGTAGATTATCTGATTTTCCGGAATCAGTAGGCTCTACAAAATTGGATTTTTCGTTACAATTTAGCTACAAAATATGATGAGCCCCAGATCGGCTGAAACGAATGTACGTGATCACCCGATTTCTTGAGATTTAGTACGAATTTACTATAAATTAGCTAAATGTTACTCACATGATTAATGCGGGGTTGAATATGTGATCTACTGGCGTGGTTTACGAGGGTGGATTGATAAGTTTCCGGCCTAACCAAGAGATGACGCCACTAGGCCTACCTTGAGGTGACATTCTATAGTACCATCCTTGGATAGCTTGTAGCTATAGTTTCAGCCCGATCTCCTTGCTAGTGTAGGTTTGACAGCACGCTGAACAAGACGCCTCTGTGGTTTTCGTAAAAATGGAAAAGCAGGAAAATCGTGCTGTCATCAAATACTTTTATTTGAAGGGGTTAACGCCGAAGGAAATTAAAAAAGAGATGGACTCAACACTGGGGACATCCTCCCCGTCATATTCAACCGTTAAGCAGTGGGTTTCCGAGTTTAAAAAGGGTCGTGTGAGCACCTCTGATGGGCCTCGCTCAGGACGCCCCGTTGAGGTCACAACTCCAGATATGATCGAAAAAATTCATCAAATAGTGCTGGGAGACCGCAGATTGAAAGTGCGTGAGATAGCTGAGACCTGTAAGATGTCATATGAACGTGTGCAACATATTTTGCACCAACATTTGCATATGGAAAAGCTCTGTGCAAGATGGGTGCCGCGTTTGCTAACAGTCGACCAAAAATTGATTCGAAAAAACATTTCTACCGCAAATTTGTCATTGTATAAGCGTAATCCAAGCGAATTTTTGCGTCGATTCGTAACCGTTGACGAAACGTGGGTCCACCACTACACTCCTGAAACCAAAGAACAGTCTAAACAGTGGATTGGACCAGGGGAACCAACTCCAAAGAAGGCAAAAACAATTTTATCGGCGAACAAGGTTATGGCTACTGTTTTTGGGGATGCAAGAGGTATTATATACATTGATTACCTTGCAAAGGGTAATACTATCACTGGTCAATACTACGCAGACTTATTGCAACGTTTGAGCCACGAGGTGAAAATTAAACAACCTCATCTGGCGAAGAAAAAAATCTTGTTTCATCACGATAACGCACCAGCGCACACGTCAATCGTTGCGACGGCTAAAATCAACGATCTAAAGTTTGAATTGATGCCGCACCCTCCTTACTCTCCAGACCTAGCCCCGAGTGACTATTTTCTGTTCCCTAATCTCAAAAAATGGCTTGGCGGTAAGAGATTTGCGGACAATGAAGAAGTAATCGAAGCTGTAAATGGTTATTTTGAGGAGCTTGACGAATCAGTCTATAGAGATGGCATTAATAGACTGGAACACCGCTATGAGAAATGTATCAGCCTTGGAGGAGATTATGTTGAGAAATAAAAAAAAAAATTTTTAAAAACCTTGTTTTTCTTGGTCAGGCCGGAAACTTATCAATCCACCCTCGTATGTGGTAGACTAGCGTCGTATTCGGTACATACGCAGGTAGGCCCCGATCTCTATGCTCAGCCGATGCTGTTGCTTTTTTTCGTGATTTATAATGTTTATTAATTTTTTATTCAATTTATTATTTTTTTTAATGAATGAATTAATCGAGTAATACTTTTGTTTATGTCTATAAACTTAGTCACACCATAACCCCACAAAATAAACAGTACCATTATTTGTTTTATTTTGTTGTTAATTCGTTACCAAAAAAACTGGATTTGTGGCTCCGACCGTTTTTTAAATACAGTGATTAAGCTACCATTACATCATATCACTATCACCTCTAGTATACTAAATATAATAAAATTCGTTATTTGTCTCTCTTTAATGGTATATATCACCTCCTGAATGTAATGTTTTCGAAATGCAAGGTGTCTACACCTTTCTGTGAGATTTAGGTAGAAATCAACATAGCAACTAATACGATTGCAATTTTATGACCATGCAACAAATTAGCAATAATAGTATGTAGCACTATCGAATTTGTAGCTTCAAATTTCTCGTATGTAACTTTTGAAGTTAATAAATATTGATTCAAAAGCTAAGCAACAAAATTGATTCCGAATTTTAATTACAGCAACAATTTAGCAATAAAATTATATTACGTGGCTAAAGTAAGTACACTGCCGATCTCAAAACGTAATTTATCTGTTTTACAAGCAAACCAACAAAATTTATTGTAATCTTAAAGCAAAGCAACTACGATGTAAAATAGCATAATTAAGTTGCTGCTATTTTGTTTATGGGAAATTTACTCCTGTTACAGGAATTGCATAACGTTACAGTTGCTTTTCACATTGAGCAAAAAACACTTCATTGTATATCTTACTGCACCTATAGATAAGCAGCAAAATTATTTGTATATATTATACATATGTCTACGTCAGCTCAGGAAAAAAACCACGATGTCGTTCATATCATGAGTTGTACTTGAAATACACCATCTTGTTAGTCTTATTTTATGTACAACAAATTATTGAGTGCCTTAAAGTCGTTCTCTTAACATGTCAAAGTATTGTGATTATATTATTGTTTTTTTTTGTGCATTTCGAAAACCTTACGGATTGGGTCACATGTTAATATACCATTAAATACCAACAAAATACGGATTTAGTGTACCATAATTACCAATAGAGATACAATCAAAGGCCGCGCTTGCGCAAATTTCCGAATTTCAATGGAATTTACCCAAATCAAAGATGAAATTCTCACCGTTTACGTAAACGATGAAAATATCAGCAGAATTTCAACGTAGTGACATTAATGCCGCCCTACAATGGACTTTTTTCTAATATTAATAGGTAATTCCGCCCGCGGATACTTAGTCACAGCGTAATAAAAAATTGATAAACGCAGTAGTTTGTATTGGTGGATGCTGTATGCTCATACTTTTATTTTATATATGTATGTCTATAAACTTTCGTTATACTTACAGTTACATGCATAAAAAGGTAATTCTTAATTAAAAAATTGATTTTAATAATTACATATATAGTGTTCTTCAAAACGCAAAAAACTTCCATAGATTTTGTTTCAGACGTTAATATGCAAGGATTTTGAAGATACTTCTTCTTCCTCAACTTATGTAAGTTCTTTCTTCGCTGTCTTAGATCCCCTAAATTATCTTCTTTTTTTGTCTGTCTGTATGTCAAGTGTTTTTTCTACCTTTACTTATCCACCTAATGCATGTGGCTGTTACTGTGTGTAATAAATTGATTGTACAATGTTATAGGTATTATCAAAGGCTAGCTAAAATTATCTTGTATGTTATTATGAAATCGTCCTAACCGGTATTTATCAATTTTTGTTCTTAAGGTTGATTTGCAATTCAATCAACACTTGCTATATTGATAAATTGTAACGTATCACCTTTTGATAACTAATTGGCTGAATATAACAACAATATCGAATACCGAAAAGATTAAAAATGATTTGAAAAAAGTTACTTTGTCATTCACATTTTTAATCCTCAAAACCTGTCTAACTGTAAGATTTATAGAAAACGACAAATGATTTCGTTAACAAATTTGCTACAAAAATCTATTTTTAATTACATTTCAAGAAGAGGCATTCGAAAGTTATTCGAAACCAAAATTAAACGACTGAATTTTTATGTTTGTCTTGTTAAGATATATTTAACTTTTTATGTATATTTGTATTCCTTCATTCGAAATTCGCATGTAAAACTATGTGTAAGAATTACATTTCTAATTGTGTACTATTCGTTTTATGTACAATGATCATATTTTTTGGAAAGCGTAAAACTGAATCGACAATGGCGAAAATGGATAAATGCACCGCACACAAGTATTTTTAATTTTTATCTATACCAAGTCTAAGTAACATAAAAGCTGAGCTAACGTAAATTTTATAATATCAGATGTCGAAAAGCCTAAAAATATTAAATTGTTTTTTTTACTGAATATTATCTACCATCTGTTGTGTAAAATATTTTTTTTACCGACGAAGTATTTAAACAATGAACTATTTTATTTTCTAATTTACCTTTCTCCATTTCTCTAACTCGAAATTTTCTCGATATTCGAGTGCGGGCTTGACATTATAAATTGTCTCTTCAATTTGAATTTCTCCTATAATTAATTAGCGATAATCAATGACTGAAATTTTTATGCGGAACCATTACCATTCACTGCGAATCATAAGATTACAGTAGAAGAAAACAACACGAACAAAGTACCTGCATACAGTATGTATAGTCTGATAATGAAGTTTTTTAACTAGATTTTGAGGGTTATTAGCAGTGGACGTAACTGCAGTTCTGCAAATAAAAGTTTTATCTTCGAAATATTAATTAAAGGTGTGACGATTCCTTTACTCTAACATAATGGGTTGTATTCATGAGGTTTGAGTTAAAGACGTTTGGACTATATACTGGATCGAGGGTAAAATAACAACTCAAGATTAGACCGATTATCATTTTAGCTTTAATAATAAATTTTGGGCAAAAAAATAACATTCATCTAAATACATGCATACATATTTCTATTTTTCGTATCGATCCTAATATACTGTAAACTTAGAACTTCCAATAACCATAGCAGGCAACTAAAAACTAAAATTAAAATTTCATTTGTAGTGTACAATGGATGATTTTCATGTGAAGAGAATTTAAGTTAAAAGTAAGGTTTTAAACCTACCTATTTTGTTTTGTGAACTTTAATTTGTTACAATTCCTAACCTTTGTACCGATAGTAAAGTTCTAATTAATTAATTAATTATAGTAATCGCATTCGATATAACGTACCAACGTTTTTAGTATTTATAAACATCAGTTCGTTTCAACCGTCTCCGTAAAAACACGTAAGCGTAGAATTATAGTTTGATTGACAATGAGTCATAATTGTTCAATCAGATTTTTGAACGGAGCTTGCCCATTGCAGAACGAAACATTTCAGCTTTTCGTCAGGTTATAAATATATTATTTTTTAATTATTGTCACATTCAGGAACACATGTGCTATTTAATGAATAAAAAAATCCATAGTAAGAAGATAAAAAAATATTTACAAAGTCCCAACAGAATTCTGGAGCTGTTTTATTTTGTTTTTTGACAAATTTTAAAATAAAAAAAGAAAATTATTCACGACAAAAATATTAAATCCAAAGTTTTTATTTGTTTTTAAGTTGTAGGAACTGGTACAATAAAACAAGTTGTAATTTAATAACATTAATTTATTAGTTAACGAAAAAATGTAAGTGATTAGACAGGGAAAGTGCTTTAGTTTTAGCCTAAGCTTAAACCAACCATCAAATATTTAAATTTTGGTTCCAAACAATTCTCAAATCATAGAATGCCACGGTAACGAACTTTTATACCATTGGAAGTTCAGAAATATTTAAAAAACGTTAATAAAACGTTTTATATACGGTCCGTTCATAAAATACGTTCGCAAATAAGTAGGCCTTGCTGTGATGAGGTATGACAAGGGGAAGGGTGTCTAAGGAAATGCCAAAACATATTTTTTCAAAGGACCACCTCTCGTAGAGAAAAATTCGTGTAGAATTAACAAATCGTTTGTAGGGGGGTGGGCTTGTTTTTGTGACATCATATTTGTTAGGGGTGTTGCTAAAAGTGCGAAGAGGAAGGGAGGAATTCAAAAAGGTGAAATTCTAAGTGACGTATTTTATGAACGTACGTCATACAGGAAAATTTTTTCATAATAATTAAGTGAATAAATCCAATGAATGCATTTTCAGGTTTTTAAGGAGTGTTACGCTTTGTTCAAAAGATTTTAATACTTCGATTAGTTTAGGGCAATTTTCAGAAAAGTAGGTGTCACATAAAAAGAAAAAATATCAAAAGAAACGTGTAATTTCTATATTCGCTGAGCGTTTTGCGTTACCTACAGGTAGTTCCAAAGTTTGAATTGCCGTGATTAAATAAGCAAATCTGGTGATAAAATTAAGTTGTTTTCTGAAAGTTTTGTTTGTAATGAACAGGTTGTATGCATGGTACAGTAATAAATCCATTATATGAGTAATACGTACCTGAGTATGTCGTGTTAATTTTCTAAATAATCTTTTATTATTGATAGACCTTGAGTTAACCGATACGCCGTGTTATATTAAACAATTGTATCTAATAAATGAACTTATTGTTGCTTAACATTTTTTTCACGTTACACATAAGTATCCATTGTTTCTATATTTACCTACCTGTCGTTGCAATCCGTACCAGTATTCTATATATATAGACCTATTTACATACATATTTGTACATATATAACGACGTGTCCAATCTAAATCAGTATTCGGCATCAACTAAAAATTGTAATAATGGCTGTGCAGAAAACAAGTGTCGGAAGTTTTGAAAAATAAAAACGAGAATTGTTTGATACAAAATTAAACAATTATTTGTGTAGATGACTTTTAACAAAACAATTTTTATTATATGTATCTGCTTCATATTTCTTTTTATTTACACAATATACGTATGTATGTATGCATACTGTATGTTAACAGAGAATGAACGTGCAGGACGTCCATTAACGTATATAGATAGGAAAAGCAAAATCGGCAGAATTTAAAACAAACACATTGGCAATTAAATCCTTGTCTTTATTCACCAAATATTGCTGCTGTGTTAGTTTTTGGTTCATCATCATAAGGTTGTCAGTCCTAAAACTGTTTGAACACGCACCTCCACTCTTTCCTATCCTGAGCTAATCTTCGCATTTCCCCAAAACTAGAACAACTCGCATCCTTAACTATTTGTGAACAGTAATCTAATCTATGTCTACCTCTACCCCTCCTAACTCCCGCTTCTTCCTTTAATATGTCTCTGATTAGACCTTCATGCTTGAGATGGTGTCCTACCAACCTATCTCGCCTATTTCTTATTGACTCCTATTCTTTCAAATACCTCTTCATTTCAAACCTCTATCCACGGTATTCTCATTATTCGTCTGTAACACCACATTTCGAACGCTTCCAACCTCTTCTTTCCCGCAGCACCCACCGTCCAAGTTTTGCACCCGTACAACGCCGCGCTCCAAACACCTTTAACAATCTTTTTCGAATTTCTAAATTAACCGTTCGCGAGCATAGAAGTGATTTTTTTACTGAAGGCGGCTCGACCCTGCGCTATCCTCTGCTTTATATCCGAACTACTCTTTCCGTCCTGACTTATCTGACTTCCTTAGTTTTTGGTTATACAGTATCGAATTAAATTCCCTTATTATTTTTGTAGTAAGGAGGTAAATGACGACGATTTGGACAAAATGTTGATGGGGCAAGAAAGTGTCCGAACATCGGAGACAGTTGTTCAAAATTTAGTTTGCAATAGTGTTCGCGATTTTTTTTTTTTAATATTTGCTGTAACTGAGGAGTTCGTATCCGAGCAAATCCATTAAATTTTCAAGCTGATTTACTTGATATTATGTTATGTACCTACAAATTAGGTGCTGTAGTCAAATTAACTCACATGCAAAGAAACATGAAGTTATGATGTCCGTAGTTTGATGTGGTTGAGTAGTTTTGTGTAAAATGGCAACATGAAATGATGGAGTACTTGACTCAAATGAGGTATACATACACATGTAAATAATGTATATTAAAAGAATTTAATTACTACATGACCATAAAAGCTATTTGCATTGTTTAGTCTATTTTTCCCCTGATGCTCACTTATTCTTAAACTATCAGAATAGTAACTTTTGCAAAAATTCTCGGAGATTTTAACTTCTCAGTAGGACATTTAATTAGGCCTTAATGAGCCTTTAAATGGTACTTGACTGAAAGAGCGGTTTTCCTTACTTAGAGCTGGTTTTAGGCCCATGTATGTCCACATCAGAAAGTCTATTATGTACTGGATAGATAATAAGCTTATTTACTTCTTAATTAGTCGGTTTCGAAAGCATTTAATGAACATTTATTAATTACTGTGTCCAAAAAAAACTATATTCATTTATATATATTTTTTTTTCGTTAACTTAATCTTAAGCCAGTACTACAGTAATTTTTGAAAAAATGCCCAAAGCTTTTAATTTATCATTGGGACACTTAATTAGCATTTAATACATTTAATTGTGCATGTGCCTGTTATTGATTCTGTTATCTTTGTTCTTCCTATTTATTGTTATTGAAGATAAGAAACAGGCTAAATTAAATTATTCCTTACATTTTTTCTATTTTAGATTGAGTTATGAAAAATTACCTAATTGTATATTCCTTTAATTTAAAAGAAATTAATATAGTTAATTTTTCTGAATCACATTGATCATTATTAATTTGCACTTTACGAGTGTTACGAGGGTGCTCTAGAATTACTAAATTTATGAAAGAGAAAAACCAGACCTGTTCTATATGATAAGCATTGACAATAATGAGTCAGAAAATTCAGAGACAAAATTCACTTTCCATCGTAACCTTATGGTCGTAAGAAATCAAATAGAAGCATTGTTTGGTTAAAATTGGGTTAGGCTGAATTCATAAGGTAGGTTACAGATGGTAAAGACAACTGTCACGGAATGTTGTCGTGATGGTGGTTTCTTACAGGAATGTGGAACTTAAATAAACCTTTCATGTGCATACTTTAGTACCTACAATTGCATTTTTTGTTACCTTCACCAGAGCCTATTGAGTTTTTAGAACGAAATCCCAGCTGCTTAATTTGTATGATTGCCTATTTCATGTAATCGGCAAAACTGTATTGCCTGGTACATGTATTAAAACACGATTTTACCTGGTTTATCAGTTTTATAGTAGTACGTTAACTCTAACCTAACTTACATATAACTGATAAGGTTAGGCTAGGTTACCTTATATTTTCCAATATTTAATTAATTACGTATGAAATCGGTAAGTGTGTTGCTTTTAATTTCATGAATTGTTGAGTACAGGCAATAGGCAATTACATATATTCGGCTTAATATATAGATACATACATACACACATTCATTGGTAATGTTATAACAGTTATGTCCACTTTACCTAACATTCTTATTTATCTTATTAAAACGTCTTTAAAAATATACTTTTTTAGCTTTTAGTTTGTTTTCGTTTATTGAAGATTTAAAAATAGAATGAAAATATTTTGGCACACACAACGGTTTGCATCTATACATAATATGTACAGATATATGTACATCATACACTGTATGCACTATGTATAGTTGTATGATACAAAAGGACAGTATCTATACTTTTTGTTTAGGCCAGACGAACTTAATAATTCCTTAAAATTAGAAAAATCTAATGTAAAGTACTGATCGTCACACTACACAGATTTGTATGTATTATTCTCATATGCATATCACTTGACATAGAACGAGTTCTTTTTTATTCAGGCGAAATACAAGATAATCGAACAAAGTACATTATTCTCATATGGTTGTAGATTATAGGGATCTCATTATCTTGCCATTCCAGAATACTGGCATTGAACTTTATGTATAATTTATTATAAGGGCAGACGTTTTATCACAGAAAGCGGTTTCTTTCTTTTATTTTCTTGCATTAATTATTGTAGTGTTCACTGTTTATGTTTATCTCGGATGTCTGAAATAACACACGTAACATAACTGTCTTGCTTGTTTTTAAATCCTGTAAGTTTCGCTTCACCATTAGATAATGCGGTCCATAGGTCGCTTTAAAAAATAAAAAAATAAAACACCTACTTCAATATCGCCTGTCACCTGATATTTATTTTTACTTCGTTACGTGCTCGACCGATAGGTAGTAAAAAAGATTCAGATAACGTAACGCCGAGAAATTTCCTTACAAATTGCGAAATAGTCGTTTCTTTTCCGAACAAATTTCCCAGAATTGTAATCAGAAGCTGCCTGACCTGCAAAATGTTGCCGAGTTCGCCCACCTGACATAAAACACCCGTCAGTAGGTATACATACACGTATGTATAAATAAACGAATCGTGGCCATCGTACTATTTGCGTGTGCCGCTCACGCCAAGTCACCGGCATGCTGTAATAACACGTTTATACTTAATAGTGTTCATACTGTACGTACGCTTACACTATAATGGAAACAGTATATTTTAAAGATGTTCCGCTTAGCTAAAACAGGACCGGTTGTATAAAGGCTGTCAGTCGTTCACGGCCTGCCCAGGACGTAATTTTGTTCTGCTCATGCGAAACAGGTCTCGTACTTACAGCCGTTCATGGCCTGCCTACAACGAGCGAACGGGTCGAGTTGTTTCTCTTTTACGTCCCGGTCAAAGCTGACTATGTAAATTTCGCGTGTGGCAATAGCGCAGCCGTTGCCGCGTGACACAACCAATCCGGCAACATCGCGTATATCGATCAACCACCCGCATTAGCGACTGTGGAAAATATAAGCGTAGTTGCCGTATGACACAAAAATTATGCTCTCTATTTTTTATGTCGATGTAGTTTACGACGTAATATAAATAAAATTTTAACAATAACAGTAATATGAAAACCGGAGGGCATCTGTAAATAATAATAGCTATCTAAAATTAATTATGACCAACTGAAATAGGCAGGCAGAATTCAGAAAACAATTAGGTCCTTAAAATTTAAACTGCTTTGTGCTTGTAAAAGTTACTAGCTCTGCCTTTTCTCCCTCAACATTGCTACTTGACCGACCCTCACATGAGAGGTTATCATTATTTGTATACTGTAAACCTTCCTACTGCATTTTAAAAGTCAATCTATAGCTATTTTCTTTACACAAAATATTAGTTTTAAGTTTAAGTGTATTGTCGATCTAAGTAAGTCTCGAATAAGGATCTTTATTACTTATTTTCGTTTTTAAGATGACCGAATTATCACGTAGGGGTCGTAAAGTCTACAAAGCACATTCAGCAAATATTCTCTTAACATGTGCTTATAATTAAAACTGCAGATATGAATTTTTGAAATGAAATAGGTATCCATTTTATTAATGAGAAACGAGTAGATGAAATTGTCTGAAAAGTTACAGTCGGGGGGCCCTTCCCCTTGAATCTGCGCCGGAAAATTGTACACATGATAATATAACTGGAAAAATGGATAAGGTATCGCAATGATTGGCTTTTATCGGATAATTAGTACCTACATATGTACATAAGCTTCCTGCTTGGTACCTACCTTTATTTACGTTGCGAATAATAATGATGAAATAATCCTTTTGTAAAATTTCTAGGTACCTATTTATTGAGTTGTTTTTAGAACTTTTAAACTTAATTAATCAATAAATTATTATTTATTATTCTTTTTGGTGACGAAATTAAAAAAATTAGTAACCTCGGTACGTTCGTCTGAATTAACCAGATATGATACCTCTATAGGTACATAGAGTACGTATGGCAACGTTGGGGGAAAGTTGCAAGTAAACATCGCCGGTCGGTCGAGTACGAAACAATACGAACTTTTCCTTCCCTCCCTTTCTCCTTCTTTCTCCTTTAATTCCATCCACGTCATCCAATTATTTTTAACATATTAAATTGAAACTTGGCTTATTTCTGAAGTTTAACTATTTCAAATTTAAACTTTCTTCTTGTGCTATTGCGGTCTCAACAATTGTGTACATATTTTTTTTAAAATGCCTTTAAAAAACAATACTATATTATTTCTAGGTTGTTTTAGTTGTTGCTGATTAAGACTCAGTAGTTTCCGTAAATGAATACTGCTTTTGCTAGTACACTTCGTATCTAACAAACTTTCATTATAGATAGGTTAATATCTGATACATTTTAAAATGTCAGATGTAGGTATTTGTATTGAATTAGTCTTACGATTAGCGTTTTATGCATTTAAATGAAATAGTTTTTTTTTATAAGTTTCAATGTAAAAATTACCCATTTCCTTTTATACCGTACGTGCAAAAATGCATAACTTGGTGAACGTGTAGCATATATTTTTTGAAAATATCACCTGCTTTCCTGAAAATTGTCCTAAACTAATAACCTAGCTCAAAAAACACTTCAACAAAGCGTACCGTACTTTATTATAATGTATTGTACTCTAATTCGACTGTGCGTACGTTATATTTTACAAGACACATAAAGTACGTAAAAATACTTTATTTAAGGCCATAAGTAAACATCGTAATTTTGTAAGCAATTATTCGAAATTCAAAGTATTTTTACATCAATAATATTGCACAATACAATATTTTTGAGAATCAAATTAAGGAAAAAATTTGTAACAGCAGCATCACTTTCAAAGAAACGTACTGCAGAAAAATGGCAAGCCATATTTACGGAACAACCTGATTTCCCAAATCTGTTCAAAGTAGTAGTCACTTTTGCTGTCCGTTCCGGCCACTTCAGCATTTGCAGAAAGAGTATTCTCTGAATATAGCTTCATTAAAACTAATTAAAAATGAACTTTTAGTTTACTTAAATCTTTGTTATCCTTGTTTAGAGACTATTAATGTGTTTAAAAGCGACACCAATTTGTTACTGGTTTTCAGGCGTAACAAAGAATATGTTTTTAAAAACAAAAAATAAAATACTTTATTTTTATATTGTCCTGAAAAGGTGGCAACCCTACTCACATCCACCAGAAGATTAAAATTGCATTTATTGAACTTATATTACTTTATTATTTAAATGAAAAGATGGCTGAAAGTATTTGTACGAATTTTTTTATATCACAAGATATGATGCCGCCCTTCGATGACTGCATATAATATATCTCCATGTACGATTCTCAGTCCGCCATGTAGCGCATGATGCTTACAATGGTTTATATGCATAAAATCCCTAGGGTTACTAACTTTCGAGTTTTGGTCCGGAGACTCCAGAAAAATTTAGTTTTTTCCGGACTCGAATTTATAGAAAATAATCTTCGGATTTTTCAGTTTTTATGAAAAGCAAAATTTTATTGTTCCTTTATTGGTAATGTTCTTGTTCAATTTCACTTACAATATAATTAGTATACTAATTCTCTGTCTAGAGTTTAGACAGAGTTAGCGAATTTAATTATTTATTTAATTATTTAATTAATTTACTAGTTGATTATTTTTTAACTATCCAAAAAGAATAAGCTTTTTTATGCATTTATATATTTATTAAATGGATCGCTCCAGACCTATTCGAATGATCTCCGGACTTAAAATTTTGAGTTGGTAACCCTGAAAAAACATACAGTTAAATCATGTACCTACACATTTTATTAAGGAGTTTTTGTAATAATAAAATGAATGGTTAGCTTTATTGATCATTTATGTATTATTTGTAAAAATACGGTGCACAATGTAGAAAAATTTGATTGATTATGAAAAACAGACTGCAGTGAATATAAAAACAACAAACTGAAGGATGATGTGTAGGCAGATATAATGTAACATTAATGTCTTTGGCGCATTTTGCAACAATTGCTACATTTACCCTTATGAATTCCTCTTCATGAGGAATCCTCGTCGTCCTCCGCCGAGTGTAATAAATGTAAATTTAACTGCTTCTCCGTGCTATCACTTCAGTATATCTATTTGTAATAACAGAAACAACTAAACTACTTGCCTTCAATCGGATTATTTAACATAATATAATATTTTAGGGCAGGTGGTGGAGTACAGTATGAGCTATACTGTAATATAGCTCGTCGATGGATTGCTGACTTAATAAGAGAGAGAATACGCTGTTTTTCGTTTGATTGGTTTATATAAGATAAATAAAATAATAATGTATCAAGTGTAATTTACATGAAAATATCATTTACGGTTCAGTTTATATGTATTAAGTCCCGAAACAATAGAAATCGGTGTAAACTTTTTTCATGCGATTCGATGGTGCGGACATATTTTTACAAGTAACACTAATTCTCTTCTGTTATTAATGGTGACGTTCTCTCCTGTATAACTTCTTGTATGTCGTACCTGTTCGTGAATTCCCGCGGCTTTTGTCAAGTTTCTATTGTTCCTTTATTCCCCGGCGTCCACTATTGTTAAAGCGAAAATCAATATGCGTTGCTGGAACCTACACGCATTTCCGAGCTGTTGGGAACAACAACAACAAATACCCATAACAATAACCGTAACAGTAACGAAACAAAAGAGAAAAGGAAGGGGAATGGAATATTATACATAATACAGGGAACGAACAAACAAACAATGTCGTTTAAGGCTCATCTTTATCATGAATTTCTCATTCTGCTTCGATATGTTTTTGTCTTTTCTTATCAGGTTTGTGAAGCTACTATTTTTAGAATAGCTGAGATGAATTTATTGACAGTAACATTTACGAAACAGTCAATGCGCTCTTTTATTTATTTTTATAAATAGATTTTCTGAATACCACGAGGACCAACTTTGTATCTCTACTCAATTACCAATCTTATTTACTATTTAGTTTCTAGGTGGTTCAGTCTGAGAATTGAGAAATTTGAAGTAAAAGAAGATAAATCATAGAAAATGGCATAATAGTGAATGAAAAACATCCAACTTGACCCAACAAAAACTTCATATATTTTTGTTCTTTTTTTAGTGGGTAGGTTAGAAAGTAAACATTAAATGTTCCTGAACTTTTTATGTCAAATGGAACAAACGTTTTTGTACAAATGAGAATCCACCGGGTTTTTGAAGGAGTCATAGCTATTTAAATTTATGTAAAATGCCAGCAAATATAAAAAGGTCAAGCTTTTTCATTTTATTCTGAATTTAGTTCATATTCATTTCTTTTAAGATTTGGTTATCTACATATACATACATTCATTTTGTTTGATGCAGGCACTAGCTTGTAGTTTTCTGTAAGCGAATAAATACATCAGCTTTTATGCATAAGTATTTATCGTTGCAATACACTGAAGTATTACTGTGTTTGTAGTTAATTGTCAGAATGCAGATATAGGTTATACGATAGTTCATGAAAGACGTTAACACCAGTTTCAAATTTGTATTTACCGCTGAAACGTATAATTGACATCTCACTAAGGCCTAGCGTGCACTGCAATTTTTTGTCTCAAAAATGTAACACAGACTAATGCTAGCAAGTGCGCGCATATACGACTAAATGATCGTAATTGGTCGTATTTTTCTTGCGGCGCAATTGTTGCGGTGTAGAATGAATGCTACGGACAGCAGTGAACCTGTGCGCACTTGCGACTAAACTGTCACAACTCACTGATGATCATCTGTTGTTTTGTGTGAATACATTGTTGTTATCAAACATGTCATATTATGAGTCTTCTGTTGAAAAGGAAGAAGAAACATCACAGTGCTTCGGATACGGATAAAATTATATCCGAAATTGAAAAAAGAAAACCAATCTCTGATTTATGATAGGATGGAACTAATATTGTGTTTCTTTTTGCTTGCTTTTAGTATTGTTAGCATTTATTCGCAATAACAATACCACAATACATATTGTTTCTGAGACGCTTATATTGCAAAATAAAGTTTATTGAGGGTTATATGTGTACATATTAAACTCAAAAATAAAACAATAAAATATTAAGTATTTTTGACGTGTATCAAGATCACATACTTAACCCCAAAAATAAACATTTTGTAGTGAATAAATTAGTTTTAATTGTGTAGTCGGATAATCTGCTAGCGTGATATCGATGATTTGCTTTTAAGTTGACAATTTGCTGGTAGATAATATATTTCTTTCAGTCGATTATAGATTCTTACGCCAACAGATCACCGGTTTTCTCGAAATCTATAGAATCTATAAAAAGGTGCAAAAACATACACTTCGTAATCTTGAATTCATACAAAACTTGTATTAGAAATATGTGCTATTAATAAACTACGTGCTAATTGTATTGAAGAAAAAATGTTTGTGCCGTAAAATAAAGTACTTTTTAAAAAATTTTAAAATGCGGGGTGTAACTGTACGATTATTTTTGAGAAAATAGAGAAAAGTTTCAACTTTCTTGTTCGTGCAGGTAGAACAAATATGTATAAGTATGAAGCAAAAAAATATTTTTTTATGTAATTAAAGCTTACAGAAATACAAAAGAAATATTAAATAGTTTATAACATTTAAAAGATTTGGGTAAAAATTCACAGTATTTGCGCACGATTTCCTCATTATCTATGGCAATTAAAAAAGTATAGATTAGCATTTTTTATGTATAGTTATTTTTTTTACTACTTTTACCTAAAACTTTTTTTCGTATCTTTTTAGATTTTCAAGGAAAATGCAAGAAACTATTTTCTTAGTATCTTTTTATTATTTTTTTTTTATTTACATTTCACCTATACATTTGGTGGTTAATATTTATATCATTTTATTCGTGGACCAAACATGCATATTATATAAAAAATGCATAACTTTCGCAAACTTGTCCTCGAAATGACAGATTTTACTGGACTAATTTGTTTTGGGCCAACTAAACATGCTCGAAGTCATGTGGGATTGGAACACGAACATCGCATTTCGTGATACACCCGCCCCTACAAACTTTCAAAAAGTCGGGTGAAATTTATTGGAACACGAAAATCGCTTCTTACCAAATTGGGAGAACATAATTATTAGTTTATATTTATCTCAATCAAACTTTTTTATTGTTCCAGATCAAACTTCTTATAAAAAAATTAATATTGACCTGTTTTTTTAGTTTATGAAATTTCCGATTACAGCTTCTATAATTTCTGTTTTTGTTGTTCTTGTTCAAAAGTAATATTGATCGGTTAAGTACTTTATTGTTTTTTTCCGTTGTGGTTGTACTCCTGCGCTGGTTAGGGCCCCTTTTCCTTGTCGACTACTTAGCCTTAGCGGGTATTTTATTAATAAAGATTAGATTATGCACTAATATCAATTTTCGTGTAACTGTGACTATAGTACGTGTAACAAAAACAGTAGAAGTAAATGAAACTTAGTATAACCATATGGTTTATAACTTTTTTAACTTTATCTGCCAAACAACCACCAACAGAAGGGCAATATTGTCATTAGCTCACAAGGAGGTTTGATTTTGGTCTTTAGTTTTTTCGTTCTATTATTTTTATTTTAATTTACTTACGTTTCGGTTATTTAAAATAATGCACTTATTACACTGATCGTTTTTTCTTTTGAACAAGTTAAAAAAAAGAAATTCAAGAAACTAAGAACTCAATTTAAATGGACCTTGTTGGAGCATACGTAATCCTAAAATGTAGCATCGTACTACAGATGGCGTTTACCGCGCCATTTGTGGTATTTTCGAAAACGCGCTGGTAAAAGTTGGTCTGTGTTCTGTCGGAGTTGTCTGCGACGCGCTGATGAGATCCAAAAAGATCGAAATCGCTATCCGCGTCCGGCAGTTTTGACAGCATACAGACTATTTCGAATTATTTTATAAAAACTCAATTGTTATAATTTTATAAGAAGCTTGAGATTCTACTTTAGAACAATAAAAAATGTTATGCTCGTTAAGATTTTGACTAATAGCATTTTGAAATAAATTCAGTGAAGCGAATGGCTCATTGTCACAATTTTTACAAACATAATTTTGTGCTGAAATATTCACGAGCATTATGCACTCCTTTGGCTAATTGTGACAATTTTTATAAACAAATAATTTTGCGCCGAAATAAGCACAGGCATTACGTGCTCGCGATTGAGACGAGAAGCGGTTTTCGTGCTACAGTAGGTGAATACAACTGAAGAATAAATAAAATTGGTTCACAATCGGTGGAGAAATCGCATAAATACTAACAAAAAAATACATTCGAGTTGAAACTTCCCTTTTTTTTTCGAAGTGAATTGGCAATAATGCCATCAAAGTAAACAAGAGTTGCAATAGTCGATGACCAACATTTCGTTAATACGCTCTTATTAAACGTGTAAATATCCATCAACCATCTGGTACGAATTTTTAAAGTACGTATGTAGCAATTTGTGAAAATAGATTTACACAATTGAATAAATTATATTTTAAGAACGTTTGAAAACATTTTTATGTAAATTTATATAATGAAATGATTCACACGTAATACCTACTTATGATTTCTTTCTTTTTAAAATATCAAAGCTTTTGACCCAGTACATATTGAATTTTATGATTAAGTAAAATAGATATACATTTCTTATTCCTTGTGAATTATTAAATAAACTAGTTTAAGAAGCTAATAATAAGTTAAAAAGAAACTTTTACTGTAAGCCTTTTAAGGTCATGTAAGTGTCTGTCCGTTTATTACAAGCATTTATAATAAAAAAAAATAATTGATGTAGACCTAGGATTTGGCAATTTAATGTTTCATATTGTCTCACAAAGGTGCACGTTCGGTTACGAAGTCACAAACTAAAATTACGAAAAATCGGGGTTAACGGAGGTTTTCCTGTTTTCAAATTTACACAAAAACTACATCGAATGTTATTACAACTCATTTCAAACGGCTAGAGTCGTGACCTTGAAGAAAGCTGCACTAATAGAAAGAACACACATTAGGTGTGAGCAAAACAGAAATACTCCTAGTTTCAACGAAGGTAAAATAAAATTAAAAAATTTGTCACAGGGCGGCGTATCCAGGTAAAAGGAAGGGGCATACTTTAACCGCTTGAAGTGAGTTGTAGTTTTTGAAGACAAAACCCCATACTAGTATGGAAATCAACAAGTTAATGTTGTCATAATAGTTTTTATGTAAATCCATATACTTCTCATTACGTGTATTGGTAATATCATGCAATAATTTCAATAGATTTCTGTGAAACTGAGATATGAAATAACAAAATTTTTAGATCACTGTTATGAATTGACATAACTACATTAATTGTTACTTTCCAGCAGATGGTTTTTGTGAATGTCGAATGCAGCATTGTCTATTCTTTTGTGCATTCTACTCAATGAAGATTTATTATCGGAAGTTTTTATAACTTGATGTATTAGCTTTTGTAATGAAAATGATGTTGTCGATTAAGTAGCACGGTGAACGCATATCAAGTTAATACAACAAAGTTATTATATTTTTTTTTCTAAAAGACACTATAATTGATCGATAAATATTCGTTAATTTGTTACCAAATCCAAAAATGTATCGTCCTACCCGGTTACTGACAAATAGATGAAATACTGCCTAGCATCAAGGTGGTAGTATACGAAGTATAAGCTCTTCGAAATATAAATAAAAAAATATTAGGTGGCACTATGAGAAGCATAATATGTCGAAATGTAAATATCTTATTGTTAGTAAAATCCCGTAAGGACCGTACTTTATTTCGTCCTCACTTTTCAAAAAATATTTCTTTGTAGTTTCTGTTTCAGTTTTATTTATATGAATATTTCTTTAGCTGCACCTTTGGCATTCTTAGTCATTTAATATTTTGATGAGCAATTTCAATCGTAATTTTTTGTTACTTTTATTATATAACAATTACGAAATTGCGTTAAAATTAAACCTAATTTTCATCTTCAGTTGATTTAAAACTTATGATAATGATATTAGGATATTCTTGTAGAGCCGGCTTGAAATCCTCCAATCGTTTTATATTGAACGACATGAGACTTCACATGCGACAAAATGGATAAAAGTTTCATCACACAGCAACAACTTAGTAATAAATTATAGTCTTTACAATACGATTGTAAGGTATTTTTATTTCGAGACGCTATGTGTAGTGTCAGCTTGACGGTTCTTTAGTCGTTCCTCGCCAGTCAGCTTGATGCTACATTCGTTTTAGAATTCGCCAAGGTACCATAATTCAGCTATAAAATATGATCCTTACGGCATTTTTCTACGGTATTCCTGTTTCGAGAACGTTGTGTGTAGTGCAAGGGCGCAACAACGTTACAATTTGACTTGGTGCTCACCAAAAAGTTCTCATCATAATGTATAAATGATTAAAAAATTCCGCCTGTTCATTTACGAACTTGAACTGTTTTAAACGAGTTATTATCTGAATTGACCTGAATTGACTGGGTGGCCAACCCAAATCGAGTGGGTGCCCAATCCAATCGAGTGGGTGCCCGGGCACCCGTGGACCCCACCCCCCCTTCTTGCGCCCCTGGTATAGTGTCATCTTAACAGCTCTTAGATTGTTTTTCGTTGGTCATTTGGAGGTTAAATTTGCTTCAAAGTCGGGGTGAAACTTTCCTAACATGGCTTTTTCGAAAATGTAATTTTTTGTTGTTGAAATGACCTAATCATGAAAAATCTACATAAAATAGTCGGAGGGAAGGTGTTTTGAGCAGTTTTTAATTAAAATAAACATTTTTATGTTGCACTTCACAGTTGACAGATTATATTATCTTGCCGATAATTAAAAGCAGCCGCCTTTTTCGAAAACAACTTTTTTTTCTTGAAGGAATTTAAACAATTTTCTTTGTACATAACCTACGCGAATTTCACAGTCACTTATCATAGATAACAGTCGCTGACTTCGCCTTTATAGTTCAAGTTGCATTCGCATAAAAAGTGATATTCGCTCATCAGTCATTTATACAATATAAATACGAATTGTTTCTTTTACTGACAAATTATAGACCTAACGGTATTTCTATTTCGAGGACACTGCATAGGTAGTGCCAACTTGAGAGTCCTCCAGTCCTTTTTCGTTAGGTACCAGGAGGCTGGATTCGCGATCAAATTGGTTAAAGGTACATATTATATTTCCGCGAAAAGTTTTTCAGTATTTCTATTTCGATATCTTCAGTGTTTCGTTGGTCAGGTGCAGGCTAAACTCGCGACAATGGTACCAACTTTCAGTGACAAATTATGGTTGTTAGAGTACTTATTTTTTGCATTTTAGAAATAAGAAATAAAACTTTGTTATATTAGCTTCATATACTCGGGCGTGTGCGTGGCCACTTAAATACAGGGTCTTCCTCCTAAGGCGGTTTCGTCCATAATTATGTTATTACGTTTAATAAAAATGGCTTTTAATTTCGCATCGAACGGTATCCTTTAATATGGGTCATTCCATTTGAAAAAAAAGTTATTCGTCTTGTAAGATTGTCAAAAGTAAAAATCAAAAAGGAAGAAATTCTGAATTCGTCCGTATTTTTTTGTATGTTTGTTACGTGATCTCTTCCTGATTTAAATTTGAAGAAAATATTCCATTTTTAAAATTTTTATATTTAGTATTTTAACAACTACATACGTATAGATAGTTTTGAAGTCGATTTTTATTTTTTATTGAAAAGTTGTAATTATCTGGACTCTCCTATAACCGAAAAGAGAACTTTTTCCATTTATTCACTAGATATTTCTTGTCAAAGTTATCAAGATGCTTTTTTCTCTGATTTCTAAAGTGTCAATATAAAATACCTGTAAAAATTCGTGATAATATAGGATTTAGTACTTTAGTGGAAATTATTACGAACTTTGCAGCAAAATTATTTTGTGAAAAATTAGAAATTATTATTTTCATATGACTATCTCTATTGTCATTTCCAAACGAATCTATCGAAAAATTTGAAAAACTATGGAAGTAGACTGATGAATTTCAGTTTTTGAGTAGGTAATTTGATTTATTACGTATACATTTGAGAATGTAGACTTTTTAGACGCCTATACTATTTTGATTTACGTTTCTATTTTTGTGTGAATCTATTGTTGGATGTGTAAAACAGACTGTTGTTTAAGTAGGTTAAACTTTCATCTTGGCAAATTATATCATCTCGAACTTATACTTATTTTTTGTTTTCAAACGAAACAGAAATAGATACATACATATGCATTTTAATATAGTGATCACTTGTCTACATGAAAAAAAATTAAGCATTGGACTAGAATTTAAAATTATGCAATCTTTGAAAATACAGATTTTCCCTAAATTTATGAAGCTATGTAATATGTAGTAATGTATTGGGAATAATAATCGCTATTGCAGTAGTACGATTTTACGTAGAACTTCAATATTTCTTTAAGATTAATTTCGAAATAGAGAATTTAAAAAAACTTGCAAGCAAGTTAAAATACATACATATGTGTCTAAATTTCTTTAAAAATCACTATAAATTGATAATAATTAATAAATTGTTATAACAGTTAGATTCCATATCTGTCAAGTTAGCATACCCATACGAACAAAACGATATTCATATGAGAATTGAATTAAATTTTTAGTGGTCTATTCCTTAAATGAAAATTAGAGGTGGTAGGGAGTGAAGACAGGTGGCACGCTCGTACCGAATTTTTTTTAATAAACTACTTACTTTCAAAAGTAAGTTATCTATAATTTACTGCTGTTTAAATGCTTTGCTTTTGGAAAAACTGCTGCCGATATGCCTCCTTCCCTGCTGCTACTGCTGTGCCGAAATATGCTTAAAATAAATCAGTGGGTTTGTAAATACTTCTGGTATAAGTTTTAAGTAAAAAAAATTCTTGCCATGACAAACAAAAAATTATCATGTATGTCACTGTAATTTTCGTCCTATTCCTGTGATAATAAGTACTGCGGAAGTGGAAGTAGAAGGGGAATAGACTGTCCAGGAATGTAGCATCATCCCGTGAATATGTAAACTTTCACACTGAAAAAGAATTTGGTTGATAATCGAAAATTACGATGGCTTTAATAATTTTTCTTGCAATGACAAAAAGTTTTTACTATACCACCAATATTTCTTAAACTCTTTGATTTATTTTATTTTCTTTTTTTTCGGTGTAGGATGCTCGAGCAATATAATTCTTTCAGGAACTCTTAAAAGATATTAAATTAAATCGTAGTTACTTTAGGAAAGAAAGTTGTTTATTAAGGAATTTTGACGTGGGTGTACTACCTTAGCTTGTTGCACTCACAACAACCAGAAATTTTCATATAAGGAATTGAGTACTAAAATTTTAATTAGAATACTAAATTCTTATGTCTTGGGAGAAGGCGGCTGCAAGTTTTGAGAAATTCTTGTTAATGAAATTTCAAATAAGGCCAAAATACGTTCAGAGGCAGTTTGAATTTTGGAGTTGTACATATATATATATGATTTTGTATTAACGCGTGTGAAGGCAGCAATGACCTATCCAGCAACGGCCGTACGGATTTACATGCAATTACGACAAAAATGAAAAAAGTACATTTTTATAAGAAAATTAATCAAATTTCTTACATACGTAATACACTCTATGGAAAAACAAGTACATTTATGTAAGAGTTACAGCTCGTCTGAGGGTGTGTAGGGGTAATCGATAAATTTAATTTCGTCGTAATATTTTCAGCATTCATTGTCACACGATAAAACTTCGTTTATAGAGAATATCGAAGGTGTAGAATACGTACATGCAGCACTTGTGGTTTGTCAGGCCGTCTGAGTTGGTGCAGGGGTGAAGGAAAACGAAAACTTAGATTCCTTTATAACTTTAACAACAGTTATTTTGTCAACGTCAAAAATTGTCCTGATTGCATGTAAATCCGTACTGCCGTTGCCTTCAAACGCGTTTGTTTCTATTACATAATCTATAATATTCATTTTTTATTAAGTGTATACCTCGGTTTGCCATCGCAAGTCTACGATGGGCTTAGTCCGCCTTTTCGAGATTAGGAAATTAATCCATACCAGAAAAACTGTTCAAAAAATTCATCATATTCCATTGAAAATTTAGGTGTAATTTGTTAATGTCAGTATTTTTGAAGAAATCTTTTGTTTTACCGTTCAGTGCTCACTTGTGAAATAATATAGTGAATATTTGCCCATAGGTATTTTCATAATTTGATAGTCAGGGTCAGGAAGATTCCGATGAAAATAATTCTATAATTAATAACTTTTTGTCTTATGCCTTATTATTTTATTTACGCGGATAAAATTTAGAAACTGATTCCTAAAAAGGTTTACCTATTCCGTTAGCAATTTCATAAATATGAACACCTAATTTGAATAATTTTGTGAATATTTTTTTTAAATGGTGTTCGTGAAAAATTAGTAAAAAGTTATTGAATGAAAATGGCCTTTAATTAAGTGGGCTGACAAAAAGGAATTTAGGCGTGTTCCAAGGAATTTTGTGATTTTCCATATTTGCTTATAAAAATAGGAAATCGATTGCTCGATAAGAAAAACCAATAGTAATTAATATGTAAGTAAATACAGTGGAATTTCTTGTGTCTTCGTGTCGTTATTAGTTTCTACGGTACCAATTTAAAAAAGAAACTGAATAATTTCGGAAACACAGTATAGGCTAACAAAGGCAAAATTAGGGTGGGCACCTTTTCATTGTACCGACCGAGGTGCTGAAGACCGAGAGGAGGCAGTAAACGTGACCGTTTCAAGAATTTATACCAATAAAAATATTAGTTTGTTACTTGCGGAGACTATTAAAAATGGACGTTATATCAGAGTTGTCCTTGTATAATCGTTGCCGTTATAACCACTGAAGTTAGGAACTAGAAATGGAGAAACAAAGTTGATTAAAAAACATCAAAAGTCTCTTGATTCATGATTCTAAAATTAATTTTTATGTTCTAATTTATTTGAAATATGTTTGAAATGCGGGACTTACAAACAACATTAAATGAAAAATTATTGTAACAAATTTTTTTTCTATAGCTTTTTCTTTAATTGCTATTATCCGTTCGCTTAGAGAAAGGTATACCGTAAATGATGAGCACAAACGAATATCGGTTGTAGGTAAAGGGGATGTAGTAATGTGGGCATTATCAACGCGAGTCCACATTAAGAAGTGGGCGAAATACGTGTCCGCAATGATCAAATTTTATTGCGGTAATTTGGGGTCTCTTTTTTAATTTTAAATACTCGTTCAAGGTAAACACATATACGTCGGAATTGAACAGACGCAAAGGCACAGAAAAAATAAAATACATGCAATCATATATGGTGCAACGCATATTCATGTGGACGAAAAAAAAAAACAAGCATTTTAAAAATCCGTAGCGATTTCCGTGAATCAGAATTATTAAAATCCGCCCGATCCGTACTGGTGCTCACGATACGCCATACTTTCGGAATTATTCGAATAGGTTTCGAATTAGCGACTACCAGAAAGACTGTTCTACATGTACTTATATTCATACTATTTTCGTATTTATACAGTTAGTCATTTCCACTGGCATGATATAGCATTTTTAAAAAAAAAAATTGGCAGTTATAGGGACTGCCGATAGAAGTGAAAACTTAGAACATTTAGTATTAGTATTAAAATTTGAAATTTCACAGTGTTTGAATAAAAATTATCAACATCATTCTGTTATCAATTATATGCATGTTTATATGGTTTTTTATTATTCAAATATTTACATAAATTTCAATGTACTTGATTTTTAACATTGTTTGCATCATTGTCATCATTAATTTCAACAATACTTAGACTTTTTGTACTTTCAATTATTTCATTGTGTTCTAAAAAAGATACAATAGGCTTATGGTAACTAAAGTAAGAAATGAAAATGTTTGATTGAAATTTATCTTATTAAATATATGATATATATAAATATATTTAAGTATCGCGTAAAAAACGCATCGATCGTCGTACCTATATAGCTACAGATATACCTACCACTAGAAGCATGTCGGTGATGCGAACGCACTAGATTTCACCCATCCAAAAAGCGTCTAACGCCTACAGCACACGGCTACTGCGCGTGCGCCAGTCATGAGCATGTCGGTGACGCGAACCTATAACATTTTTCTCTACCAAAAAGTGCCCAACGTCCCTAAAGAAGTTTTCACTTCAAAAATGCAGACTAATTTTTAGATTTTATTTATTCCTCAATGTAGATTTGTCACTTTTTGTACCTTATTTCAATTAGTACTATTTTTGACAATTGAAACTAATAACAAGCAAAATTATACGAGTTATATGTGCATTGTTGAAGCAAAAAAAAAAATCGACGGTGCTGCGTGCTTTCCGTTCGGTTCCGTTGTATCTGCGGGTACGGCGTACTAGAACCTTTAAAACCAGAAGCAGGTGTTAAGAGGGGACAAAGATTAGATTAGATTACTGTTCACAAATAGTTAGGGACGTAAGATGGCCTAGTTTTTGAGAAGGGCGAAGATTTACTCAAGATAGAAAGAAGTGTGCAACCAGTTTTCGGGTTGAGGACCTTATGATGATGGTCGGTTAAAATAACTTTAAAAAAGTATCGATCAAATTACCTATTTGTTAACTTAAAATATGTTCATTGGTATTAGGTTAACAACAACACTACTTATCATTAAGTAATTTTGTCTCTTTTTTTTTACTAATTTAATTTAGTCGTACTTGTTCAAAAGTGATTCATAAAAATGTTCGGTGCATAATTTTATTATTAGATAATTAAAAAAATTAAATATACTCTTAATTGGTCACATTATTGCCTGTGATATCCGGTTAAGCACAACTAATTTATTGGCATCTTAATTCACGTGATATCTTGTCGTGTTTTTACTGATAATAGGAACGTGTAATATAAAATAGCGGCTTAAAACATTCAATTACGTAAGAACTTGTGCTGTTTGTACCGTTACACGTGAAAGAATATACAGAAATCTACATTTATAGATGTATCTTTTAATTTACGTACCTATATTGTATATGTATAATTCCATATGCCCATGGATTACTTGCGAAGTGTGTTTATTTGCGTCCATCACCGGTATCTCCTATACCATTAGTAATAAGTAGATTTCTACATAAAATAATAAAGATGTATTTAAATATTCAGATTTGTTTGTAGACGTATACAAAGTCCGGTTACATTTTAATAAATCAATTTGTAACAATAATTTTACGTTAATAGGGAAAGGTGTCATGTTCTAAAAATAAATCTTTTGTCATAACAGCTAAACAATAATTAAGAGTGTATGTAAATGAACTTGAGAAATGTACATATTGAAATGTTTTAAGAAACTATTAAGATAAAAAATAACACTGATAGGTATTTAAAATATTTATACATATGTACCACTATAAGCCCTTTGTGTATCTGTAATTTCAATACGATCACAAAATTACCGTAACAATATTCATGATGTATTATTCACATAACTCCTACAGTAGGTACGGTAGGTAGGTACTATTGAACTATTGTAAAACGTACAATGTCAAAGAATTAAACGAAATATGTTTCTATTACACGCGGAGACAACAGAATCAAGTAGGCTGCAACCGCCGACTTTCATTATTTTATAAACATGTATGCACATAAAAAACTAACCGTTAGTTTTCTTCAGGGCCGTCTCGATTTGCATATGCTTGTCGATTTACGGATTGCGATATATATATGTATGTATGTACTAACGTATGTAGGCTTATAGAATATGTTTGTATACAAAGTATTGCTGTAGCTCCGTTATATGTATGTTTAGGATTAAATGAGCAAGTATAATAACGTGAGTTTCTTCAAATCTCCTGAATACCTTTGATGAAAATTAATGGCCTGTAACATGGTCTCCGGTGTTGAGGTGGCATAGTTTACAAAAATTATTTATTCGACTAATAACTGTATCTTCATTAATATTAATTTTGTTCTTCTATAATACGATTCTGAACGATTGAACGTATATAGTACGTATACTATTTTGTTGGCAAAATAAAGAGTAAATGATTAAGAGGTTAGAAAGACATTGCCATTAAACAACTGATTTCTGCGCATGCCCATAAACTTCAGCGCATGCGCTTCAAAGACTAATTTCATTGCCTCCCGATTAAAACACGGCTGAAAAGAGTCCACATCTTCCTTATTTCATAGCACGCAAAACGAGCTTTCCGCGCTAACATGACAAAAAAATACATTCGTTCAAAAGGCGACTATGCTCTTGAAAATCGACACCGAATCTTTCTCTAAATACGTATGTACTAGTTAAACTCATCTAAATGTGGGCGCATGGGTCATTGTCCATTGTCGATAGTGCATATCTAGTATCTATTTCTTTCCCTTAAATTTGATATATGAAAATCAATCAAGTCCATAGAACTGACACCAACGTTTTGCCTCTTGTTGTGAGATAGTACTAGCACTTCGTATACCCATTATGTCAGTCAGGGAACTTTCCCACAAAATGCAACTATTGTTGAAAATTAGACAACTAAAAATGAATGGAAAAAAAAGCATCTTCAATAAATGTGGTTTTTTATATTCTTATTTCTATTATGCATTTGAGTTTTGAATATCGTATTTTCTGGTAAACCGCTAAATTGATAAAATTGTAAAATCTAATTCTCTCTTCTTTAAATTGCACTCTGCTTTAAATTCGCATGTTGTAACAATTGCAAAATTGAATACATTTTCAGCTCTAAAAATTTCTTTGTTTAGATTTCTTTTGTTTTTCTTCCGTTATGTCTATGTGGCCATAAATGTTAAGCTATTCTATTGTTATATTTTGTGTGGACTAGAGCTTCTGCAACTAATGGAAAAATGCTGCTCTCCATTTATCATCGTTAACATCAGGAAAACATTGTACGTTGTGTATATTTACAACTTTCGTTCTTGCGCAACATTCAGCGGTAACGCTTCAAGTGATTACCTACCTGTTAAATTATTTATTATTGAGATTAAAAGAGAATTTTCTGTTCTATTTGATTTACAAACACTGGTGTATTTCAAAACAGACAAAGCAGAAATCAAATCTTGATCTTCAACAAAAAAACTGAGTGAATTTCAAAAAAAAAAAAAAAACTTGTGACCAATATGTTAAATGCTATACAAAGCACCTACTATTAAGTATTGCTTGGGTTTTAATGTTCTTAACACAAAATCAAAAATTCTCCAAACAACGCATTTTTTTAATACCTATCCTAAAATAAAAGCGATGTAGTAAACATTGAAACACTTTTTGTTTACACTAGACACATTTATTTGCTTGTTATAAAGTAGTTCGACAGCAACAAATACACTAATTATTAGTTAATAATTATGATTAAACATTTTTATTGACAACTATAAAAAATGACTTCTAACGGAGTTAATATTTAAATAATTGTTAACATGTAACGTTACTGAGATTCATATTTCACCATTTTTAGTTTCATGGTAATCTAGATTCATTGTGTACCTACTATGTAAAATGAAACTTTTCTGTTAAGAATTTTAAAATATAAATTATTTACAAGTAATTTAGGTATTTGTATTTTATAAAATTTTGTTTAGTTGTTGATTACTACTTCGTATATTTTTCAAAAGATGTCGTCCTTTGTAATTGCATCTAACAGAGTATCCCTACATAAAATAATAAAGATGTATTTAAATATTCAGATTTGTTTGTAGACGTATACAANCAAGAGCCGAATTAAAACAACCACCAGGATCAGTTGGTATGAAACAAAACTAGACTGTTATATTATAAAAGTTATTATTGTTTTAATTTTTTTTATCATATTGTTTGGCGAATTTGTGTACACAAACTCATGGACGTTTGTCTGCTAAAGCTAAAGCACATTGTTATACCTAATACACATTTGGATATATGATGTATAACCGTTCCGCTTTCCACCTACAATTTCCAGATAATCCTTACAACGTAAATTCCTACATACATATGTATGTAATTTTTAAACTCTTGAAACACTTAACTTTTGTATTTAGTTACCTAATTCGGATATTTATAACTAATTACGAAATTATTTTTATTTTTAGACATTGCACGAATATAACATAAAAATAAGTTACCTATCTGATGAAAAACAAAACGTTTGTTAAGAGTTTACAAAGCCAAAGAACTTATTTTTATTTATGGTATTAAAAAATGCGAGGGTTGTGTTAAAATTATCGCAATGTTGTCCATATTAGTTTTTTTCCAAAAATTGAATAATGGATTTCGAAACTATAGCAAATATAATATCATTATTAAGTGATTTAATGTAAAAGAGTGTTATGTTTTTCACGCATGAAACATCCTACTGATACTGGATGGATTTTAATTAGTGTTGCGTCATCTATCGATGGTCATCGGCCAGATTTTTTTTATAAAACCAAAATGGCAGCTATAAAACACAAAATGGCGGTAGAAACGAAATCATATTCAGTGGCATAACCATAACAGTAAATAGATCTTTTAAAATAAAGATAATGCTTTCTACAGTACTTTAAAGCCATATGCGTTTAATAATTACATAACCTAAAAGTTGTAGAGGTAGGATTTCTACATTATATTTCTTAGATAATACAAACATAAACAGACCAACTTAGAGATTAATAAGCCTCATCAAAACAGCATCTGTAAAAGGTAATTAACAATGTGTTGATAAAACAAAACTAAAAAGTTATCAATAACAATTTAAATTAAAAAATCCGACTGCTAATGTCTAATGTTGGCAGCTTATGATTAATTCAATAAAAATTCAATGAAAAACTGTTAACGGGCAACTTATACATGTTCTGAAAGTAGTAATTTTGGCTCTGACTAATACGGGCATCATTCCATGCTGCAACCCTTGTACTTTCACTTTCAATTTATTCAGATAAATTATGTAATAACGAATTGAAAACTCTATTTGTCAATTTGTGCTTTAGTCAAATAATGTCAACTTTCCTCCCAGCAATGCCAGCGTCATTAGCATTATTAAAATTAATCATGAAAGCAGAAACAAAAGTACGCTAGCCATCAACCACGTCAGCGGAAAACGAGGGCGCAAAGCTAATTAGATAGAAAAAAATTATTCCATCAAAGGGTTTTGTAAAGTAGACCTATAATTTAACCTCTACCATTATTTATCAGTGGTTTTAGCCTCATTGAAAATTTATGTATCTACTTTTAAAACTGCCTAGCACAGAAAAACTAATGTTAATGGATAGTAAGCTTAATGGGAAGTGCAACAGAATAATACATGGTACCGTTTTATTTTACACTAGCTATGTAACTTTTAAGACTTATATGTTATTAATTTTTGAATTATACACAGATATACGACGTCACGAACTTTTTTACAGACCACTTTAAGCTCTACAACCCAAAAACTGAATTCACTTGATCCTTTTATTCGTCGATTGACGTTGCAAAATTGGTTTCCACAAAAAGTGGTTTTATTTTAACGAAAAAATATACAAGGTGTAACCGAAATAAGTACTGAGTATGCAAGACGTGATTCAGCACTATAAATCATGAAAATGTAAATGTTTATATGTTCGAAAGTTCACTGTTTTCGAAAAAAACGTAGTTGAAAGTACAAGTAAATTCAATTCCGCCCATGATAAAGAAATGTGGCAAAATTTAAAAGAATAGTCGCTGCATCCTTATCATTTGCAAGGAGTGGATTCGTGTCGGTGATTTTGAAACAAAAGTGCTGCATAGCCTAATTTTTTCCATATTACGGTGTTGTTTACAGATAACTTTACTTTACGCGGAACAGAATGTTGAATTTTTAAAATAATCACCATTCAAATTCCCATATCGATTTTAAGAAATTTTTGGAAACTTATTTGACTTTTTTGATAAGCTCACTTACAACTACATGAAAAAGGTAATGCGTCTTGGTAATATTTCAATTGTGGTGTGGAAATTTGCCTTAATAAAATCACAATTATCCAGATGGTGCACAATTACCGACTAATGTTTACGTGACTTACATTTTTTCGTTCTTACATCTTATCGTTTATCGTTGAAGTTGGATAACAGACACTGTAATTTACATTCTCCATCCATGTAATTGCTTAGTTTTTATCGCATTAACCTATTCGGTAGATGCCTATGTTGCCAATTCACGCACATGCGCGGCTTGGGATTGTAAATTATTGTGATTTTCTTAAAAAAAATTTTTAACCTTAACCAGGCTGCTAAACTGTTTATTATAACTAGTTTACACCCTTCAAAGCTCGGCGCTTATTTTTTTACACCCTGTATAACCTTTTGTTTATTAATAAACGCAATTTTGTGAAAAACATTTTTTGACATTAGTTATTAGAACGGTTCTCATAAAAGGAGGTGATATTTTCAAATACCCGAAGGTGATTGCAAAATTTATTTGACATGTTCGCCAAGTTATGCATTTTCGGTCTTGCAACAAAAAAAAATGCCGACAAAGAAATGTGTAATTTCTATGTTTGGTTAATATTTTGCCTTACCTGCATATTGTTGTGTTGGTGCTCCACTTCTTTCTTCAACTTTTTAATTATTGTAATTAACAATAGAGATATTCAGTTGCTCTTGATAATATGACATAAAAACGAATAATTTTTGAGGAATTACAGTTGCAGAATACATTTCCTTTTAAGTACATGCTAGAAAATTATATTAAGATTGTACGTAGTTTATTCTTAAACAGTGTTTATTAATCAAAAACAATAATTGAATGCCTGACAAAAATTGTGTGCAATGTTTTATTTGTAACTGTAGATAACCATTCCCTAACATCACAACTTTGGTCTTTAAAAATCTTTTAACAAGTTTTGGCATAAGATAACTTTTGATCACTTTAATAAAAATCATGATACATAAAGTGTTTTTATTAGTGAACAAAAAAAACATAAATAATATATTTAATAATGGTGACAATTGGTGATATATGAACTGATATGAACCATATGAACGGCTGAATAAGCTGAATTGAATATCGCGCATGCGCGACGGCCCGATCATCGTTGCGCGCGCGACAATACGATATGATGTCCGATGAGCGATTGGTTTTTTGCTTATACATTAAAAAATAGCAACCAACAAACAATAAAAATTGACTAACAAATACCAACAAAAGACTAACAAACTATTGGCATTGCAAAATCAATAATTTTCTAATTTGGGGGGGGCCAACTTCACGCCAATCTTAGACAGTTGAAATTTTTAAAGATGATGTATTTCTATTGTCGCTATAATAACAAATACTAAGTTGAAAAAAAAATCAAAATTATAGAACATCATCGCGCCAATATGAATATTCAATACATATTAGGCCCTTTTGCTTGCTCGCTAATACATAGTTAACTATATTAATAAAGCTAATCGCGGTATGTCAAAACTTCTCACAGATTTTGGATTTTTATTTTACGGAACCCTTCTTGCGCGAGTTCGACTCACACATGACCGGTTTTTTTTATAGGTAATTGAATGCTCTTAGATACGATTTTTAAGAAAAAGAACCGCTGATATATTTTCGCCCAAATTCAATTTAACGTAACTGAAATGAATTTATATTTTTTATTTTATACAGATGCAGTCACAAGAAAACAAGGGACTTGTAAAATGTACTCTTACAAAGTCAAAAGTTAATTTTCCTTCGACGACGTGCACAAGATTTGACCATCCGGATAATTTTGATGTGCCAGTCGTCACAAGGGAACCCCTGTCTTACAGCAAGGCCATCAGAGTGGCTGTACAAGAGACTAAAATTCAGATACGCAAAATACCAAAATCATTTGAATTATTTCGTTTATTTATTTAAATAAAGAGTAGGGCATAATTTTGTGTATAATTAAAAAAAAAGTAGGTTTACGTATAATTGGAAAAGCTTTGGAATGACAATAGGACAAGTGTTTGGAAAGAAAAATGTGTTGAGAAAGTGCCTATACAGTCACCATACTGAAGATTAAAGTTGAAACCATTAAAAAAAATATGCTGTTAAAACAGAAACGTCTATGAAAATACGGAAATAAGCGAAAATATATATATTTATGTATTTTTTAAATACATAACAATTTAAGTACCAATAATTGAATGAACTGACTTTATAGTGGTTGAAACGTTTTGAAAAAGCCTCACACCATTTTTTGGTAAGTCTCGTTCGTACATTAGTTCCTAACCTTAAAACAAGTTATGTTTTACATGACTTTACTTTAACCTTGAATAATCTTTGAAACGTTGAATTATCAAAAGACTAAGAAACTTTTTCTCCTAAATTCTTTAAAAAATATGTATGTATCATATATTCTATGTACATTGTGTACGTAAAATTGCTTTCAGCGACTATAAAGTATTTATTAAGAGCTCAAACTATAACATGCATCTTATTTTGTCTTTCTAAAACTATTTAAATGATAGACTATTTTTTGAACCAGTCTAATAAGCATACTAACCTTCATAATATCAACAATAATTCACTGTATTTTACGGAATAAAATATTTAATGAAATATTAAAGAGTACACCTAAATTACCTTTCTAAATAAAGGGTTAAACTTGATTATAGTCAAAGTGCTTCCCACAAAATGTTAGCTATCTGATATTTAGGTGTAAAAATTGAGTTCTGATTGATAACTAAATAAAACAAAAATGGTTAGTTAAGTTGTAATATGAAACATGAATCTTAAATCTACCCATAAAAACAAAAGTTTAATCATTTAACATCACACTGGAAAGAGATACAATTAGTAAAATGCATTATGCTTATTTGGTTGTTCCCTCTAAGACTTGGATCATTTTTGGGGATTTTTTTACATTGATGTTATTAATTTTAGTAGTTAAATGCACACTGTAGTGCGTTTCTGTTTGAGATTCTTTAAACTTTTCTAACCACTGGTAGTGCAGGTTGAATTTTAACCCAAATATACCGAGGAAACGAAGAATACTCTTTTGTTTACTTTCGGGAGTCTTCTCGAAACATCTGGATAGTTTCTTTTCTCTTTGAACTGTTTAACTGCATTCCCAGAACGCAGGTACGACACATATTTACAAATACGGCGCACACGAAGAAAGGCGCCCGCGGCTGGTCGGCGAATCGATAAGCCGTTCACACACACGTATGCCCGATCGCACACAAACACACTCGTGCTCGCTACAATATTTTTGAATTTTCTGCAAGTCTTGTGGAATAGAGTAGTAGATAGTAAAAAATAGGGACGAATGTCATCGCAACCAAGTTCCGATTTCAGAATTTTCATCCTTAGATGAATAAGAAAAGCTGTATTCTTGAATTTATCTATTAATTATCATCATTAAGAAGGTTTAGGAAGCAATTTACGTATTTATGAAACCAGTTAAGTGGGACCCTATTTCTTGTACCTATCCCAATTTTAGGAATAAAAAAATTGACACTCGAGAAGATTTATTTTAAATTAAATTGGAATACATACCTACATATTGTGTACCTATATGCCTGTGTATACATGTTTACATACAAATAAATTCAAAGAAATACAATGTCCANATGGTCACATTTAATCTAGTAATAAAATCAATAAAAGTTATTAATACCCCACCTGATTTTGAATTAGTTATGTTCTTTCTCTTTTTACATGAAAAAGTATTGCTAAAAAAGTATAAGAGTAACTACGATATGAAGTATTTATACAGGGTTGTAGCTAATTATGCTAAAATATTTTGAAAGTCGATGCGTATAATCTTGTGTTAACGTTGGAAAAGGCTATTTTACTATAGAAGATTTATTTTAAATTAAATTGGAATACATACCTACATATTGTGTACCTATATGCCTGTGTATACATGTTTACATACAAATAAATTCAAAGAAATACAATGTCCAAATGGACTAAAACGATTTCGATAAATAATAATAAATAAACAATTAGAAGTAGTTTCATAAGGACGAAATCGCCGATGAAAGTTTTAAAAAGCTTTATCATTCTTAGTAGATTTAGTATACATAGTTTTACATAAAATTTAATCCACATTTATGAAATCTTTTTCTTAAATATTAATGATTGGAGAGAAAGAAAGTTCGCAATTATAAATAACTTAATACCACATTATTATTAAATGTATGTAGCATTTCAAAGTTATTATTAAATTTGCGGTTGTGATTTAATAAATGTAAAGCGTAATTAAAATCTGTTTTATTATGAAGAAAGTATATATTTTATGTTCATCATTTCTTATATTAAAATAAATATAGATGTAGTAAACATTGAAACACTTTTTGTTTACACTAGACACATTTATTTGCTTGTTATAAAGTAGTTCGACAGCAACAAATACACTAATTATTAGTTAATAATTATGATTAAACATTTTTATTGACAACTATAAAAAATGACTTCTAACGGAGTTAATATTTAAATAATTGTTAACATGTAACGTTACTGAGATTCATATTTCACCATTTTTAGTTTCATGGTAATCTAGATTCATTGTGTACCTACTATGTAAAATGAAACTTTTCTGTTAAGAATTTTAAAATATAAATTATTTACAAGTAATTTAGGTATTTGTATTTTATAAAATTTTGTTTAGTTGTTGATTACTACTTCGTATATTTTTCAAAAGATGTCGTCCTTTGTAATTGCATCTAACAGAGTATCCCCTATGTACGGATCTCAAATCACCACTAATAAATACCATATATAATCTTACGATTAAATGTAGGTTAATTGTTTTTTTCTTCCCTATAAAATAATTACCTCTATACAAGAGCCGAATTAAAACAACCACCAGGATCAGTTGGTATGAAACAAAACTAGACTGTTATATTATAAAAGTTATTATTGTTTTAATTTTTTTTATCATATTGTTTGGCGAATTTGTGTACACAAACTCATGGACGTTTGTCTGCTAAAGCTAAAGCACATTGTTATACCTAATACACATTTGGATATATGATGTATAACCGTTCCGCTTTCCACCTACAATTTCCAGATAATCCTTACAACGTAAATTCCTACATACATATGTATGTAATTTTTAAACTCTTGAAACACTTAACTTTTGTATTTAGTTACCTAATTCGGATATTTATAACTAATTACGAAATTATTTTTATTTTTAGACATTGCACGAATATAACATAAAAATAAGTTACCTATCTGATGAAAAACAAAACGTTTGTTAAGAGTTTACAAAGCCAAAGAACTTATTTTTATTTATGGTATTAAAAAATGCGAGGGTTGTGTTAAAATTATCGCAATGTTGTCCATATTAGTTTTTTTCCAAAAATTGAA
>NW_020438977.1:442202-487796 GCF_000699045.2 Agrilus planipennis | reverse complement strand
TACTCTGAATTTCGAATAATCGCTTACAAAATTACGATGTTTACTTAAGGCCTTAAACAAAGTATTTTTGCGTACTTTATGTGTCTTGTAAAGTATAACGTACGCACAGTCGAAATAGAGTACAATACTTTATAATAAAGTACGGGTGGCAACCCTATTCATAATTAAAATAATTCGTAATCCTAAAATGTAGCATCGTGCTACAGATGGCGCTCACTGTGCCGTTTGTAGTATTTTCTATTCATAATTGATAGCATGCGTATAAAAAAAGACGGATACTTCAATTTCATTTACATATATGTACTAGATTTGTATTTCAACAATATAGAAATATAGTAATAATAAAAATTTATTGTGGATAAAGTAATAGAATTGCTTCTATTTGGTAATTAAGAGAGGCTACAATTGGTTTTATTCCACGTATATATATTCGATTTCACTCATTTTTTAGCTTTTCTGGGAATGCATACATTGAAAAA
Source organism: Agrilus planipennis (assembly GCF_000699045.2). Lineage (NCBI taxonomy): Eukaryota > Metazoa > Arthropoda > Insecta > Coleoptera > Buprestidae > Agrilus > Agrilus planipennis. The sequence goes on along the minus strand of NW_020438977.1, from coordinate 487,317 downwards.
ATAAAAAAAGAAATCTGGTTTGCTTGTGCAAATTGTAATATTGCTTTAAATGTAATTATTAATTTTTTTTATAAGAAAATATATTAGCACCCTATTTGTAGGTCTAGACCTACCTAGGTACTTTATGAAATACAAATAAGGTTTTCAATATACATATAATACATCAATCAATACAGTTATCACAGGTTATTATTAAGCATTAAAAGTATAATACTCGGTAACATTTTTTTTCTTTAAATTTTCCTCACTAGCAAAATTAATTTAATTTTTCTTAATCTGATAACCGAGGACTTGAAATGTGACTGGTTACGGTTTCCACCTGCAAAACGTGTTCATTTGCCAGTTTAACTTAGAGCATATTAAATTCTTAATTATTTTTATTATAAAAAAAACGACGGTGTCCAGACACTCTTTAGAGGTCTACAGTCTAATGGGCATCGCCTCCCAGGGTGTCCAAACAAATGCTCTCGTTTTTAGAAAAAATCAAACTGTAAGTTAAGACCAAAGTTCTACCACAGAACATTAGACCGAATAGCCTAGCCCTACGCGCTTACTTTAATTTCAGTAATTATCAAGGTAGAATGAGACTAAAGCAGCACAACTATATCTAAAACCCTGAAATCCGGAAGGAAGGTTCGCTTAAAGAATTTATATGTAGTTATTAATCTTGTGTGTTTTGCTAATTGTTAAACACGATTAAACTGTGTCTCAGATATACATGTATGTATACATATAGGCTATGTGTTACTAGACTCAATTTTATTGCTTATTGTTTGAATAAAATCAAATAAAAACGTGTTTACGATTCTATTTTAAGGAGTTTTTGAAGGAAGTTGCGCCCTTGCTAACCGCGCACATCGTGCGTTACGAATTAAATGTTGTTATAATTTTTCCAAACGTCTATGTTTTAAGGAGTTTTTCGTTAAATAGAAGGTTGTTATATGGAGTTTACACTCTATTAGCTTCTTTTACGAAATAGTTGCATATACCTAAATATAATACTTTCTAGTTTGCAGTTTAAATGAAATAGAAATGAAATTAATCAAAAGACCGAATAATAATAAGTTTGGTTACTATGATCATTTTGTGAATCGTTTAAAAGAAAAAACAGTTATTGTTTCACAAATTTATTTTAATTTGTAGTAGGTACCTACCTACATAATACAGGATTGCCATACGTACGGAATTTTGCTGTATTATACAGCATTTTTACAATTTTCTTCCATCATGTAATGTCCAGCAAACGTCTAGTATTTCACATAAAACTACTGGATTGTTGATTTTTTTTATTAAAATTATTGAGTTATTTTTTAAGTTGTCCAGCATTGCGCTTACAAAGTATCTACTTAGATAATGGCATAACAATCGAAACATACGTTTGTGTTCATGCTACCTACAGGTAGAATTATGTGTTATTTATCCAGTACTGCTCGGTAATTTTTTCAAACGTTTATTGATTAAAAGGTTCAGTACTGTAGTAGTAGTAAAAGCATCAATCTGTATCCGTAAATATGTATGTGGAGGTACAGCAGACATGGAAGGTGTGTTATGTACTTGTTCATGCTTTTATAAACGTACCAATTGTCCATCTGTTTCTCGATTCTCGAACACGTTTTAAGTTAAAGTTGGCCCCGAGTCAATGTTTTTAGTACTGCTGTTACAGATGAGTCAGCAGCCATTTTGTTCTCTCCGCATCGAGAGCTCCATACAAAAACAGTTACAACGCAGGTTATTATATTTTTATTGTATATCCGTGCCTATGTATCTACTACATGTAGTAAGTACGCAGATACCTTTGGAAACTTTGCTTGCCGCTCGGCTTGCAGTCACGTCCGCAAATGAAATCGTGCTGATTAAAAAACAATGAAAATTTGACTTTTTTTTATAGGCTCCTCGCTTTCTGTTGCAGAATATTACACGATATTATAAGCAATATTTAAATTGTCGCAATTATTATCCGGTACATAGAAAATTAGGAATCAGCCACACCTTTGTATAATAGAATACTCTATTTACTAATTACAATCGTGTATCATTTACCTACAGTATTTTCATTGCTGTTTTAAACTTATAATAAGGTTGGCAGTTTTTACTTTTTTGTATAGTTTATTAATAAATGCCCGCGTTGCATATATATATTACACCTTTTAATTGTAAAAAGCAAATTAAATTAAACTCGTATTGGCGAAAATAATTTTGCACGTGAAATTTATGCTTGCTTGCGATTTTCTGTTTATTTAAATGAGGTTGCTTGCTTATGAAATTTCTCTGCAATACAAACATACAAACACGATTCTCTAAGCAGGTTCCTTGTTTCTCATTGTAAATCAACATCAACACGAATTGTAGTGACGTCAATTCCTTAGCGGCAACGTTGTACACTAGGCCAGTCGATTCGTTAAAACGTTCACGTCTACAATACGATTACATTTTTCTGGTCCACTGTACGGTCCGTCGGTCGTAATCGTAACTGGAATATACAACACACAATAATTCAGAAAGCAGTTTTGATATCGGACCGTCAGTTTATACTCTTCATTATTGAATTGGCAAATATTTTTAAGATATTCCGGAGAACATACTTTATACGTGTCAATTGTAATTGATTTTTGTCACTGGACATTTTTTACATGTCACTACATTGCTTATCATCTTATCAGCAGTAGGGTGCGGGATTATACAACTAATCTCTAGCCATTGTTTACAAGATTTACTACTCCCGTATATCTATTCATCGACAATTATTGCTTTAGGGAAGTTTTTTATATTTAATTAAATGAAATAATTCGATGTGAGTAGGTAGACATATCGAACATCCAATCCGTAAATCGTAATACGCAGTTGCGTTTACTAAGTTCGTAAGTGAATATGATGTAACAATCCCAAATAGAAATAATCTATTTAACATTATAAAATAAAATGTAACCTTACAAAATTAAATATTACCGTGTTTCTGAATCGAGACTGGTTAATAAGGAGATAGGTGGTAACACCTATATACGTAAATGACGTTAGAAGCACATCGCCGATCGATGTGGCAACAGTGCGAGGGGTACAGGACGGGTTACAGGGAGTGGCTAATTGCAAATATTGTTAGCGACGCGTTGTTGCCAAATCAGAATCACTTCATTTGTTCGATTTTTTACGAATGGCATATGGCTGGCTATCGTTAAAAAAAGATAATTCACAATTGCAGTATGAAATCGATGTTTTGGTTTTATGGAGCTCTCGGAGTTCGATTTCTCTCATATGTATGTATCCTGCGATTTGTCGTTAACAAAACTTTGGAAACTTACTTCGCCAGGTACAATAATTGTTATCCGTAAAGTTACCACTTTTTAGCATATCACTTTTAAATAGGCGCACTATGAGCAAGCATCAATAGTAGGAATTGAGCGGTATTTACACTTTTATGAAAAAATTATAGCAGTGTAGTTATTCTCACACCCTGTTATAAAAACAACTCGGCATTTGTTACCGGGGCTAACAAGATGTTGTGTTCGGTATATTTAATTGTATTTAGACGCGAACACGTCACTTTCATTAGAGAATATTCGCTACATTCCAAAATGCTACGAATTGGCAGGCAAATGTATTTTCTGTAGTGTCGCAATTGCGCATAGAAACGAGGTCGATCTCAGCCGAGATTCTGCTTTATACTGCGACCTGCTGTCATGCGCACTGTTTATTTAGGATGTTGAACGTCTCCCCACTATCCCCACCAACTCGGTCAACTTTCTATTATATTATTATTATAGGTTCCCGTACCCGTTCGTTCTATCGTATGTATGTAACCTTGTTTTTTTCTTTTGGACTTTACCGCTTAGTTTTTCTTTCTCTTTCTCGCAGACACGTACCTAAATTTATTATTACCAGAAGTTGGATCTCTTTTGTTGTTGAGTCAAAGTTTTTAATGTCTCCAGCACAATTTCCGTTTGAATGTTTTTTGTGGAGTCGGTCGTAGAGCCAAATGGTTGCTCGAAGAGTAACTAAAAAAAGTCGATTCGTAGTTGACGTCATGCACATAAATCATCCAACGGGAAAATTTTATCCGTATTCTTATACCTACATAGAAAATGCATAGAAAATAGGAATAAACCAATTTTCAATAGGTGGATGGATGTACATCGCATACACCTGCATAAGGTAACTATTGGTTATTGGATACATACATAGATGCATATATCATGGGTTCGATATGAATTTGATAATCGTAAGCTAAGTACAAAACACAGAACACACATTTTTAATTATCAGAAACAAACATGTACTTAATAGATATTAAAAATTACCGTAGTTAGGTAGGTACATGTGTATGTATGTGTATCCACAAATAAATTGCAACGTACCTACTGCCCATGCGGATCAAATTGGTGGAAATGAAACATTTTATAGTTTTACAAGGTATGTTCCATCATAGTTCAGCGTGTTGATCAAGAATATACATATGTAGATATATCTTAGGCGCGAAAACAATTTCTTTGCATAGTTTTCGAGGTTCGAAAAAAGTAACATCAAATGTACCTTTTCAGAATAAATTAGCTACAAACTACGATGTAAATTAGAGCCTGAGATCGGCTGAAACGAATATATACTATCTGTTAGCATATCACGCCAGCTCGTCAGCAGATCATCCGATTTCTCAAGATATACAGGCTCTACAAAATTAATCATTTCATTACAAATTTTACTACAAAATTGGTACAAATTACTCATATGCTTTGATGTGGGGATTAAATATGTGATCTGCTAGCAGGATATTAAAATGAAGATAATATCTATCATTTAAAAGTGTTGGGTTTGGAAATCTGGCACTATTCAGAATTTCAAAATTTGACAAGCTTAGATCATTATGTTGAGGGATATAAAGACAATGTAGTTTTAATTTTAAGGGAAATGTTTAATTAAAAGCGGCCCTAAAGGTTCCCAGTATACATACATTTTTAGTGTTGTATTTTAAAATTTTCAAAGAATTTTGGTATTTGAAAGAGTAAGAGGGAAGGTACCAAGTGACCTCAATCGATTACTCGTGGTGATGTACTAGTTATGCTAAAATATTTTGAAAGTCGATGCGTATAATCTTGTGTTAACGTTGGAAAAGGCTATTTTACTATATGATTACATGTTTTATAGAAATGTGACCTTTGACCATCTAGATGACATTGGTATTACCAATATCTTTTAATTAAGTTTTGAGAGTAGATCATATTAAATTAATATAATGTCAGTTTTAGCTTTAGGAATTTACGAATTAACACTTAAGATGGTTGATAGAGGACGATTATAAAAATATTTTGTTACGTTTAAATATGTTGTCGAAGACATTATTGATAGTTTTCATCACTAGGAAACGAGTGCCAAGACTTTATGGGTGCCAGTGTAATGGTCCCCATTAATTCGATTACGCATATAATTTTCAACTCCGACAATATTGAAATTTCCAGAAATGAAGATGACTTACCACAGAATGTAAAGAATCCTATTGAACGAGACATCCTAAATATGACTATTCAATTACTTTATTATATATATAAATAAATAAAAAGTTAATGCTTTTTTGTAAATGATTTTCTTTCATATTGTCAAATTGGTAAATGCTTATTATCGCCATAAATAATTGAGTTTGAGTGTTGAAAACATTTAGTATTTCGGTTCAGGGTGCTTAAAAACATGAGAAAATTCAAAATTAAAATTTGTTGAAGTTAAATATTGTCTTTCAAGCACAGAAATTAAAGTGGAAGTGATTTCACAATTTTGTGTTTATCGTTAAATTGGAAGTCAATAAAAATTAGGCGAGGTAGGTTGGTAGGACACCTTCTCAGGTATTAAGGTCTAGTCAGAGACATATTAGAGGCGGAAACAGGAGTTAGGAGGATTAAAGGTAGACCTAGGTTAGATTACTGTTCGCAAATAGTTAAGGATGCGGGTTGTTCTAGTTTTAGGGAAATGCGAAGTTTATCTCAGGATAGGAAAGAGTGGAGGAACGTGTCCAACCAGTCTTAGGACTCACGACCTTATGATGATGACGTTAAATTGGCTCAAGATTTGTATATATACCTATGTACATTTGATTTTCTGTTTTAAAATTCCCTTAAACAATTTATATTATTTTCATTTTTGGATTGCACTGTAGATGTTTATTATATGCTCATTTTTTTTGGTACAGGTATGGCCGCGTTCAGAGTGTCAAGCTGCTGCCGGCACGGAGCACTAAGGAGGAGGCGTCGGGCGAAACGACCATGGCATGCTGCACGGTCGCATTTATGGACATCAAGAGTGCGTCCAAGGCGCACACAGCCGAACACAAAATTGACGACAGGACTCTGACCACCGAGTACTATGAGCCCGCTGCCATTCCGTCCTCCAATAGCAACAATTCCGCCTCCTCCACTTCATTATCCTCCTCTGCTGCTGCGTCTGCAACGAATGCTGCGACCGCGGCAGCAGCAGCGGCGGCTGCAGCGGCCGCAGCTGCCGCGACGGTTGCCGTTACGACTATTGCGTCACCTGGCGGTTCTTCGTCGAATGTTACTGTCGTGCACCAGAACAACATTGGCTCTACGTACTCCTCCACGTCTACCTCACCGGGAAACGGACGGTTTTCCAATAGTCACGGGTGAGGAACATACCTTGACTTTCATTAAAATATGCACTCATTTTTATTTCATAGTGAGAAGGATAAAATTTGTGTGTACTGTTTGAATTTACTACATTCTATTTCATTTGTGAGTAGGTACGGATTGAAATAACCAAAAAATTAGAAAGACGATGTTTCTGTGTTGTGTCAAAGTTTTATTATTGTAGCCAAGAAGAAGGCCATAGATACAAATAATAACTACATGGTTTGCTTAATGTACGGCAGGAGGCGTAAGAGCGTCACATAGTTTCGGTTGTCTGTTGCGCAGTAAGGTAGTGCGCATCTGATTTGCTGCTTCGGCAAGATTTTGTTTACGTTTTGGGTTTAACAGCTGATATTGTTGAAATTGATGCGCAGTCGCCTATCGCGCAGCGGACGATTGTGTTTTCTATCCTTCATTAGTGATGATGCTTTTTATACCAATTCGCTTCTGATTGAGTTGTTGCTTTTATATCTAGTCTTCTTGATTAGAGCATAAATTCTGTAATATTGTAACCAGCAGTTAAAAAACGAACACTCCATATGCAAAAGTTGTGGTTACTGACGATTCGTGTGAATGATTTCTCTTAATTTAAAGATAATTATTTGAAGATAAATACTTCAAAACATTTCTTGATTTGCGTTATATTTTATTGCAATGAAGTGTTTCTGAGAAAAAAATGTTCTTATTACGTTTGAAGGAAGGAAGCGGCGTTTCTAGTATTCGAAGTTCACGTAAACGAAATCCTAGGTTATAATAAATATACTAGAGCCCAGCAGGATGGTCACATTTAATCTAGTAATAAAATCAATAAAAGTTATTAATACCCCACCTGATTTTGAATTAGTTATGTTCTTTCTCTTTTTACATGAAAAAGTATTGCTAAAAAAGTATAAGAGTAACTACGATATGAAGTATTTATACAGGGTTGTAGCTAATCTATAAAATTTGAGAGGAAAATACAAAAGTGTTCGTTCGTATGTAAAATTACTATTATTACAGTTACTAATTACACATATGTAACCACTTATATTTAAAACAACATAACTTCTACATTGATAAATAACGAATGACTATTTTGAACAAAAAAAATGCTGTTTTTTTTCTAGTAAATTCTACATAACGAAGTGTGCATATTCCGTGTGTAGTTAAATAACACATTTTTCAAGGTTGTGTAATTGATAACGGCAACTAAGATAAAGAAGCCAAATAAATATCAATTCGTGCAGTTCCTCATAATAATAGTTACGCATCAAGGGAAGAAAGTGCGGCGTTCCTGACCGGTTGTGAATAGTGGAGGAGTAAATGCGATTTTTCAGCGAGAGGGTGGGGGGTGATAATGTTGCGTATCATACTTTCAGTAGGGGTATGATAAAGTACAGTATTTCTTATAAATTTTCTACATAAATTATCTTTAAAACTAATGTGAAAATTCTTTTAATTTTTATCCACTATAAATTACCTCAAATTAATGAGGAAAAATTGTTACTGCTGTCGCACCCTCCCCGGAAATCGAACCCGGCACCTTTACGTTACGCTTAATGGTCACAACATTGGTGCGTAAAGCTGCAACAATTTTTCGTCGTTAATTTGAGGTAACTTACAGTGGATAAAAAATAGATGAATTTTTTGTTCCATTTCTATGCCAAAAAGTACTAAAGTGGAAGGAGAATACTCCAAATACAATTTGGTGACATGTAGGAAGTTACAATGACTTTAAAGATAATTTCGTTTACAATGACAAGAGACCTTATTACTATAGTAACAATATTTTTCAAATTTACTGATTTACTTTAAACATTTTTCGGTGTACGTGTTACAGTTGGATGTTCGAAGGAAGAAAGCTTAATTTTACAACATATCGGATGAAATTATTTATGTATGTTGGCATTAGTTCTTTTAGAAGCATTTAAAAAGCACTAAATTACAGCGCCCTTACTTCTGCAAACATTAAAAACAATAGTTTACTAAGAAATGCTGACGTGGATGTGCTGATACTTCAGCCTTCATTCACAGTAATCACTAACTTTCATATATAAGGATTGGAGCACTAAAATTTCAAATAGATCACAAAAAAGACAGTAACAAATTGCTGTCGCTCTTAAATACATTAATAGCCTCTAAACATGGCAAACAAAGATTTAAGTAAACTAAAAATTCATTTTTAATTAGTTTTAATGAAGCTTTATTCCTGTCGTCCCGCCACTTTGGGTTCATAACAGAGAATAGAAAATACTCTTTCTGTTAATGCTGAAGTGGCCGGAACGGACAGCAAAAGTGACACTACCTTGAACAGATTTGGGAAATCAGGTTGTTCCTTAAATATGGCTTGCTATTTTTTCTGTGCAATATTATTGATGTAAAAATACTCTGAATTTCCAATAATCGCTTACAAAATTACGATGTTTTCTTAAGGCCTTAAATAGAGTATTTTTGCGTACTTTATGTGTCTTGTAAAATGTAACGTACGCACAGTCGAAATAGAGTACAATACTTTATTATAAAGTACGGGTGGCAACCCTAGTTTTCACCCTCACAGGGAATCGAACCCGTCAAAGTGGTATGTATAGGTACTTCAATGATTCTGAGATATTTATTTATTTCGTTGTTTTTGTTTGCGTTCCAACAGTAAATTTAACGGTAATACTGTTACGTAAAATCTGGAACCGACGCTGACATCGATTTAATAAAATAAAACTATTCCATTCAAATAGGGCCACATATTGCCCGATATAATATCAAATGAAACTTTGGAGTCACATCTGAATCACGTTTGAATATATTACCAATATTTCGTATATGTATTGAGGTATTTCAAATTAATTTACTTGTTTGCATTTTGGTTTACAATGATTCTTTAAAAAAATAGGTTCACTGTTTTCTTTTCATTTTAATTTGGAAGAGGGAATACATCATAGGATTACAATTTTATTTATTTAGTTTTTTTAGCTTAGGAGATATTACCACATGGTTGTAAAAATTATGTCAATTTGTATGTGAATGCAGCTTCAGATATTCATGTCAGAAAGTACATGGGCAAATCCCTAAACTAAAACCGAAACCAGCAGTAAATGCCAGTTTCCTTTATAATTATATGAATACGAGCAGTGGATAATAACTTTAAAGGTTAATTTTCATCGATTATTTTGTAAAAACCAAGTTTTTGCAAGTTAATTTGGATTATTTACTTTATTGAAATTATTTTTGTTTTCAATTTAAAAATTTCTGAGACAGAATGAATACAATACCTATTTAGAAAATACTACAAATGGCGCAGTAAACGCCATCTGTAGCACGATGCTACATTTTAGGATTACCTATGCTCCAACAAGGTCCACTTGTGTGGATATCTACTTGCTGAAAACGAATCCCGGCGTAGCCAACCTCAACGTGATAGGCACATTAGCTTAATCGAATAAAATAATTCGAAGTGGTCTGTATTCTGTCGAAACTGCCAGACGCGGATCGCGATTTCGATCTTTTTGGATCTCATCAGCGCGTCGCAGACAGCTGCGACAGAACACAGACCAATTTTTACCTGCTATCTTAACAGTGCGTTTTAGAAAATACTATAAATGGCGCAGTAAACGCCACCTATAGCACGATGCTACATTTTAGGATTACGTATGCCCTAACAATTGTAAAAATTGGTCTGTGTTCTGTCGGAGCTGCCTGCGACGCGCTGATGAGATCCAAAAAGATCGAAATCGCGATCCGTGTCTGGCAGTTTCGACAGAATACAGACCACTTCGAATTATGTTATACAATACCTATTTATTAATAATAGTCGTAAAATATAATTTATAATGCAATCCATTGCTCCTTCAATTAATTTTAACAGTAGCTACAAGGTCTACAATTTTATGAGATTTCAAACATTCAAAATTGCAATTTAAAGTATTATTAGAAACAATCGATAGGCTATTTTGCAAAATTTGATTAGATATTTGAATATCTTTTAGCTTGAGCAGTGGATTTTAGTGAATTGTCTTTTATATTGTATTGTGAAAGAATCTTTTTTAAGAAAATTGACATGTCGTCGACCCTGTGCTTAAAATATGTATGCGCCTGGATTCATATGCGTATGTATGTATGTATAAAAGCATTTATTGCGAAAGACGTTTGTTTCTCAATACAAAAAGAGGCAAAGGTGTGCCTTGACTTGGCCTGACTTGTAACTTGGCTGCCCGGTTTGCTTGCTTACGATTAGTTGATTGCCAGATAAAATATCTGTATGTGTAACTCTTGTTGCACTTGTACAGGTACCTACACAAATGTATGTATGTGTAATTAAAAGAAAGTTTCCGATAAATAAGTAATTGTCGCTAATGTTTGTCTTTTATCTTCTGTTGAAAGTTATTACCAATATGTAATTTATAGCTGTCTCTGTGTTATTTGTTACTGCCATTCAGTATCTTCATAAATAAAACATATAGTGCGATGAACAATTGACGGTATCGTAAAATACATATGTAATGAAAAATGTAGTCGTTTATATTTTCGAGTAAATTGATTTTTTTTTTAAGACCTCTAATGCATCTGTTTGTTAGCACCGTTTTCTCGGATTCCGTTAGATGTATTAGAAACTTGTAATTGGCATAGTAATAAATCTTATTGGCCCGCATATTTTCCACTAATTTGCACTCCAGATATTTAAATGAGGGCGTTTAAAAACAGCAGATTAATTTGCTTTCTTACGTGGTACCCCATCTCATTTAAGGGGAGGAGGGAGTTACTTTAGACGTACGTTACTCTTTCAATTTTAAATTTTAAAATAAACTATCCAAACAGGCAAAAATAATTTATTATCTAAGGAATGCACTTTTTTTATTAAACCAGAATAAATTCCTAACCGAAATACATAGTTGTGATAGCCTTAGGTATTCAAAAAAGAACATTGTATACATGTATAGCATCATTATCATCGTCATCACTATTCTAATAGAACAAACAGAATAGCTCAAAACCCCAACGCCAAAACACGACACTGTAGTTGTCCGAAGCACTTTTCGGTAACAAAGTTACCTTCTTCAGGGACTGAAGTAAACTAAACCTAAATGAGAACTAATCCTAATTTATACTGATAGTTGTTAAGGTTCAGTGAACATGACCCGAAGCCAACAAGGTAGATGTTCAATGGACCTTAACATCATCATCATAAACGTAATTAAACTAAACTAAATAGCGGAGATCCAGGGATGGGACCGTTGTCATTGTTAAGAACAATTTGTTTATTTTTATAAATGTATTATACATATAACCGCCAAAGTTTTTCCAATCTTCATACTATTCTAATATTGTTCTAGATACCTGGGTATTGTTCTGTCGTAGGTAGGTTTGTAAATGAAATTTAGATTAAATTAGGTAAGGTATCGAGGAAGAAGACGCGATCAACATCATTAAAGACAGTACAACTGTAGTTATAGATATACAGGGGCAAAAGATTAGTATACTTAGTTTTGCATATGATATTGCAGTATTAGCATCTAGCAAGGAGTTAAAGATAGCTTTAAATAAAATGGAAGCCCTAATGATAAAACATTACTGTATGAAAATAAATAAAAGTAAAATAAAAATACTGGTATATAAGGGTAGAAAACGCAGAGAAAGAGCGAATATAAAGATAGGAGAAGTAGCTGATTTTAGGTATCTAGGATGTCAGATAAGTCAGGACGGAAGGAGTAGGGATATAAGGCAGAGGATAGCGCAGGGGTCGAGTCGCCTTCAATAAAAAGAAGTCACTTCTATACTCGCGAATGTTTAATTTAAAAATTCTAAAAAGGTTGTTAATGATATATGTTTGGAGGACGGTGCTGTACGGGTGCGAAACATGGACAGTGGACGCGGCGGAAAAGAAAAGGTTAGAAGCTTTCGAAATGTGGTGTTACAGCAGGCGAATGATGAGGGTACCGTGAATAGAAAAGGTTAGAAATAAAGAGGTATTAGAAGGAATAGGAGAACAGATGACTCTATGGAAGTCAGTAAGAAATAGGTGAGATAGGTTGATAGGACACCTTCACAGGCATGAAGGTTTAGTCAGAGACATATTAGTGGCAGAAATGGAGGTTAGGAGGGGAAGAGGTAGACCTACATTAGATTACTGTTCGCGAATAGTTAAGGATATGGGTTGTTCTAGTTTTAGGGAAATACGAAGATTAGCTTAGGATAGGAAAGAGTGGAGGTGCGTGTCCAACCAGTCTTAGGACTGACGACCTTGATGGTGATGATCTGATGATGATGGAAGAACCCTGATTCACAAATACTAAGTTCTATGTATTATGTACCTTGGGCTTATGTTGGGTTATGGAAAACGGGAATTACCTACTTGTGTGAATTGCTATCTACCAGGGAGTAAGTAGTATCTATGTAGCAGGTTAGATTATGGAGGGAAGGTTTCTTTGATTGATATGTGTTAATTACTACACAAGAGAGAGAAATGTTTCCCTGACTGGCATATGCGAAGTGCTATGCACCTTTAACGGGGATATGATTCGTCCAAATTGTATAATAATATTTTAGGTATCTATTTACGGTTCTAGCGTTAGTAATATTTGTAATATAATTTTGTGGAGCTTTAATAAAAGAACGAAGCTGGCTAAATAACCTGTTTGCAATATCCTGGATGTTACGGTTTAATCGGGATATGTAATTAAAAATTTAAAAAATTTTCACGCGTTGAGCGTGTTTAAATGCCAATGTTCGGTCGTCGTAGGGTCATAAATAAGACGTGGTGATAACATCGTAACCATCGAAAGTAGGCCATTTAGTTAGTATCATTTTTTATTAGACGTAGTAATCGTCAGCTAATTCAAGAATATTCGGTCACCAGATCTCAGCTGCACAAAATATGTTGCAAATATAAATCTACCTACTTTACAACCATCAATACGTTTAGAACCAAAATTAATGTAAAACCGGTAATTACTAATTTGCCAGATATTTGAGAATAACTAATTTCCCTGACCCTTGTCCATTTGCATCTTTTGTAGCCGTCCAGTTTACTTTATGAACTTATGAGAAATTATCATTGACTCGAAAATAAAGGGAACTTTTTAGTATTTGTTTTTTTTTTTGTATAAAGTGATTGCGGGCTGATCTAGTAGTTGTGTAATGATATCCTAATACATATAAGGGTTTATTAAAATGTAATTAAATGCGACAAAGGGAGGACAGTTATAAATATGTTGAAAAGTGTCGTATTTGATGGGCGATTCAAAGAATTGGATAATGGGCTCAAATCTCAAAAATATGATTTCGTAAGATTAACCCAGACATATCCGCAATAAATTCTAATTGGGTTTATTTTTAACTGTTTATCGCTTTGCTTTGATAAGTTACACTGAAGGGGGCAACATTTTTTTTATTGGGGCATTAAAATTTTCAGTTAATTCAATTTATTTTTGATTGTTTAGCCGTACTCTATTCTGTTGTTTTCATGTTTATCTAGCATAAAAGATGATATTTTAAAAAAAAAAAAGGATCATTCATCAGGCATTTAATTGCTATTTAGTCGATTAGATTTAATTTTAATTTCATGTCACTACTCTGCCCTGGCTAAGTTTATTTGAAGTAAGCAAAATTGCGATATTTTAAAAAATAGCGTAAAATAGGATGGGATTATTAGAATAATAGTGAACATATTTGCCCCTCCCCTCCCTCCAGGCCGAGATCCATACGGCCTATTAACAAGTTCAGCACTCCTTTAGCCCAAATATTGTTGGATCTCAACTTCTTCCTATCTTGAGCTAATCTTCGCATTTTTCAAAAATATCGTAACTATTTGCCAACACTAATATGCTTTATCTCTAACTAGTTTTTCATGTATTATTATTGTGAATACTCTAAGATTTATGGTTTTTAGAGATCCCTTATATTTTATTAATGACGCTTTGTGACTTTGACTTTGTGGTAGAAAAATACTGTTATAGAAACTGGTTTAAGCGAGTCGAACTCGCGAATAATTATTTACTTATCGTATTATTTGATGTTTCGTTTTTGAGAGGGAAATCAGTTGTCTACAGAGTATGAATTACAGAATATTTGATAATATCTTACAAAATTACACTAAGTAAAATAGTTGTTCCTGTTTTGGGTAATAACGGTTCAGTTACATGTATATTATACTACTACTACATTTGAAAATGATTGCAAAAAAAATGGTATTAGGAAAAAAGAAAAGGACAACTCTGAATTTACCTGATCTCATTGATAAGCAAAGTCTTGTTACTGTTTAACATAAATTCTTGTTTATTTTGCAATGTTTTTATATTTCTATTAAATTTTTTAAGTATTACTTTTATTTTTCGATACTTTCTAATAATTCGGAAAATTCATTTTCTATGAGAAATTTAGATTTTTAGACAGGTGTTGTTTATTAATGTAAGGTAGGGTACATATTAATTTACTAATCTTAAATTTGGTTCCATGTTTTGCTTCTTTTTTAAAAAGCCATAGTCATGTCATACAAAATATCGAACTGAAACATGGATAGTTAGTTCTCATTAACTTTCCTACTATAAAAAAACAAGTGATTAGTAAAATATTAATTTATATGTATTACTATTGAATAAATCTCATCTTAACCGTCTACTAGTTAATGGATATAATTTTGTACATATTGAATTATAATATACAATATGTATTAAATATCTATCACTGTTACACATTAATATAAAAGTGCAACTTCCCTAATTTCTGGTTTTTGGTGAATCAGAAACGGTATTCCCATATTGCATTGTTTATTTTAGTTAAGATAATTGACAGCCTTAAAGTACCGAGATAAATACAGATACTGTAATGGCATTGTTGATTGATGTCGTCTTCTTAATTTTACAATTTTTATAATTGTAATTAGTTTATTGAATATTCGTTAGAGAAAATCTTATTAAAATCAATTATCAAGTCTGAAGCTTAAGTCTAACCGTCAGAACCATGAATAAAATCGAACGCCTTGCGCCATAAAGAGAACCCGTGTAGGTTAACTACCAAATAAAAGAAAAACATGGCAACGAACTTTTGAATGTTGTCTTGCCTAACGTAACGTTGTGATCCTAAGCAAATCCATCAGAGAAGAATTAGTAAAAATAAATAAGCAAATCAAATAAAACATACCACTTTGGTTGAGAATAGAACGCAGTGTACTTACCTCAGTGGTACAGAATCAGACGTAAATACTGCTACGTGATTGATCACATCAGTTTCTGTTTCCATTCGCGCCGCTAAACTGGTAATACTATCCTCTGAAAGTAGCTCGTAGGAAGTAACATTGGCAGAGTGGTAATCGTGCTCGGCAATATGGCATTTTTTTCAATTTGCTTATTTTTACTAATTTCTAATATATTTCAATCAATTTCAATAATATTTAAACCACAGGTTCCTAATGGCATTTGGAACAGAAAATGTTATAACACTTTTGACCTTTGAAGCAAAAAAAAATGTTAAAAAAAGTATGATAATTTTGATGCCGGCTCTGACAATTTCTAAATAGGTATGTAGTTTCAACGTACGGATGATATGAGTAATATCGATTGCACAAAAATTCACGGTCAGTAGGCCGATGTCCCTTGTTGGCGTTTGCTGTTAGTTTAATAGATAATTATTATTTCATTTGGGCGTTTGTTCCCTGTTTGTTTATTAGATAATTATTATTTCATTTGGGCGTTTTTTCCCTGTTTGTTTAAAGTGATGTTATTGAAGTGTTATTTACGTTTTGTTAAAAGTTAGAAATATGTTATAAAAAGTACGTATCGAAACAAAATTTGAGCTCCTCTTTGCAAAATCAAAATCATTGTTTATTAACGTATTTACATTGAAATTACTCAGTTGTAAACTGCATGACTAAAGTCGATTGGGAATTAATAATTTCATTCATGTATTTGCATTAAAATACATTTTACCTTCATCGAGTTAAGATGTGGTGTTAAGTTACGGTGCAGTCGAAGAAAATGCACTTGCAACATGTCGGCTTTATCTGAAGGGCGAATGGGCATTACCAACGCTTTTCGTACAATTATTATATTATATATAAAAGGTATTACGGATACTTATCTGGGATAAAATTCGACAAATACGCCGGCCTCATTGTATGACAAATGCCTGGTATGTTAATTGAAGCTAACGCTGGACAATTTCAGTACTTTTTGAAAAGTATCTACATTATTTTTCACTTCAACTTTTTTACCAAACTAATTATAGGTTCAAATTTACGAAGACGATTTGCGTAATTAATTGTCATTGGATTGCAAAATGTTATTACACTTTTTTGTTGCATTTTGTGTCAGGAGCTCGTGTTTTTTTTTTCTTAATTATAAACGCCACACCGTGTATAGAATCATTAGGTTACAATAAAGACAACACTCATGAAGTATGTGTATGTCTGTACATTTTATTTAATAACTCTTTGATTTTACTTCGTATTACTATGTTTAGAGAGGATATTTTTGTGAAATCCCGCTAGTGTGCCGTTGTCGGAGCTGTTGCTGTGACGAGACCGCCTGACAGCCCCATCAAACACAGCTATTAGTATATCTATTCTTGGCCATCCCTGTGTGAGGGATCAACACTTTTTTTTTTATTTTATTTTTTGTTTGATTAGAACATTGTACGACATTGTTTGCTGGATTTTTCTTCATTATTTTATTAATTTCGACAAATAAGGTCCCATTTTTAGTAGATCGCTTGTTTTTCAGCTCCGTCGACGAACATACAAATTTTCCGAGCGACAGATTTTACGATAGAAGCAACAGTAGTCGGCTAACGGAACCAGATTATATTCGTCGTTCGTCGGGCGCTGGCGCTGTTTACCACGACTCCAGGGGTCGTAATAGGGAACGCGTATACCGGAACGGTCCTCCTTTTGGTACCGCATCTGTTATCGAACGGCGGACGCTAAACAGCACGTGGCCATCATACGACACAGCTTCGATTACGACATTACCTACGGGTACGAGCAGCAGGTACAACTCCGAAACAGGGTATGGAACACCAGAGTCAACGGATCGGCGATCTACAGATTCTCAGAAAAGTACAAAAAAGAAGGCAAAATCGCGTTCGGGAAGCGGGTCACCTTCACCCAGTGGTAGTGCATCGAGTCGGACACCATCTCCGTCCCGGTCGCGAAGTAGCAGCTGCTCAACTACCAGCTCGACCTCCAGGGACACCAGCTCGACTAGTTCTCCAAAATCCCGACGGGTATCTTCTGTCGTTAATACAGACGACAAGAGACCTCTTGCAATATGTGTCAAGAACCTTCCTCAAAGGTCCTCGGATACTTCTCTTAAAGACGGGCTCTTCCATGAATACAAGAAGCACGGAAAAGTGACGTGGGTGAAAATTGTCGGAACCGGTCCCGATCGCTACGGTATCGTATGTTTTAAGAAGCCGGAAGATGTAGAAAAGGCGCTCGAAGTGAGTTATGACAAGCTATTTTTTGGATGTAAGATCGAAGTTGCCGCGTACCAAGGTTTTGATATCGACGAAAATGAATTAAGGTATTATGAAGCGGACGTGGATGAATACCATCCGAAAGCAACACGGACTCTTTTCGTCGGTAATTTGGAAAAGGAAGTTACTGCGTCTGATTTACGAAAACATTTCGATCAATTTGGCGAAATAATTGAGATTGACATAAAGAAACAGGGTGCAGTAAGTTCGTATGCTTTCTGCCAGTATTCAGATATTGCAAGCGTAGTGAAAGCTATTCGAGCTTTAGATGGCGAACATTTGGGTAATAATAGAGTTAAATTGGGATTTGGTAAATCAATGCCCACAAGTTGCGTATGGGTTGACGGAGTAGCGGACAATGTTACGGAAAAATTTTTAACAGTACAGTTTGACACGTATGGTGCCGTAACCCAAGTTGTGATTGACCGTGATCGTGGTCAAGCTCTCGTTTTCTACGAACAAGTGATGAGTGCTCAGGCTGCAGTAGCTAAAATGCGCGGTGTTAGTGTACGGGGTCGAAAGATCCAAGTTGATTTTGCTAGTCGCGAGTGTCAGGAAGGTTTTTACGAACACCTCGAAAAACATGGACATCCAACATCGGTCGTTGAAGAACGGCGTGATTCTTCGTCTAGGAGTTTCGAATCAAGTACATTGTCTTCAGCATCAGCAAGATTCGTTAGGCAAGTACATATTACGTACATACGTAAAATATTTATTTAAATAAAGACTTTTTAAATTGTAGTAATTATCTACTATGCAGTTATCTCGATATTCAATTTTTTTTCTTAGGTGTATTAAAGTCTCTATGGGTGGAAATAAGTAAAAAATGTAAGGGAAAGATGAACTTTTTAAACTCTTAATAATAAAAAGATTTTTTTGTGTGGTACCCCCTTATTTTTTACATTCTTATTTCCACTTACTGCAACATTAATATACCTACCATATCTATTTTTTAAATTAAACTACTACATAGTAGATAATTACTAAAAGTGTTTCTAAATTAAACTTTTTAGTATTCACAAACGGTAAAAGACTGGGAATATATATAGAAAAGGGATATTATTTATCGTTCAGTTTGTTTTCAAAATTTTTGTTTTGTTACAATCGTGGGTATTCAGATTAATTTTATAATTACTGATTTTATTTTTGCAGTTTTTTAATTGCATACAGTATAGAACAACAGTGGCAACATTGGTTTTACGCGTTAAAATTTTCTGATGACACTCTGTTTCAGGGTGAAAGACATCGGCAATGGGACATCAACAAACTGCCGATTATTGCAAGGATCTGAATACATATGATTGTCGATAATTTCTAAATTTATAATTATATTCTTTTTGTTTTATTTTCAATATTTAAGTAATCTGCTAAATAAATGTTATAATTAATTTATTGAATAGCTTATTTAACCCTGCCCAGAAGAGTAAATTGTTGGTTTTGTTCAATATTTAAAATCTAAACAATAAATAAACGACAAACAGCAATGAATTCTAATATATATTTTTAATTACAGATATGATTCGTCTTCGCGTCCTCGGACATCTTCATATAGCAGTCGATCTAGTGTTACAGGGAATCCGTGTAGCAATGTTGTACCCGCAATAGCGTCCCCAGGAACCCCGGGGTCGGTAACTCCTCGTGGAAGTGGTTCTCGATCACGGCTGGCGCGTTACACTGATTATTACGATCAAGGCATTGGTGATTATATCGATCGTAGTAGATATCGAAGTTATGATGAATACAGTCAAGGCAGTGCAGCATCTCACGATGACCCTTATGATCACGAATATGCCACGTATGTTCGTGATAGTCCTTCACATTTGGATGGTTTGGATACTCGACTGACGCAGCATCCAGATATTGGAAGTATTTTTCCTCAGGCTCCACCTGATATACGGAATTTACAGAAAGAACGCGTTCACCTTCTTGAACAACTTGAAGACTGTCATAGTTCTGGTGATGAGTTAATTAGTCCTAGAAAGCGTCTTAAACTCGATAGTGACGTTATAATCGAAACTAATCGGGACCACCATCATCGGAAAGTGATGGAAGTGCGTAGAACATCGGATGCTAGTGGCAAACATCATTCGCGGCGGCCTTCGGTTGATAACGGTGGCAAACACACGTTTCGTGAAGTGACAACTGGTTACGTACCACACGCAGTGTGTAAAAGACGAAAAACAGCGGGTAGTGATAGCAGCAGTGCGCGTGTGCATCACCACGATTTAAGCGGCTCAGAAAGTGTTGGTAGTTCTCGACCTGGTACGCCACTATGTGACGAACGGCCCGAACACTTCCCGAGCGAGCCAAGGAGGGCTACTCCACGTGAACGTGAAGGTCCATTAAGTTTACCTTTACCGAGGTTTGCAGCTCAAATAATGGGAAAAGGAAGCGTGTCAGTGGCAGGAATAAAAGGTCAAAAGGAGGCAACTAACGTGCTTGCGAGTCCACCACCCGCCGCTACTAGTCCCAGGATAGTAACGAATGCATTACCAGCGGTTCCACCGCCTGCTTCACCACCTCCACGACCTCCATCTCTTAGTTCAAATACTAGTGATAGTGACGTAGCTCCACCAAGCCCTTCGTTAGATGAACGAATACGTTCATTAGACGAAAAGTATGAAAAGTGGTCGGGTTCTCGAGCATTAAGTGCCGCCGGTGGAGATGCTCTCGCGAAACTTGATGCAACTGCCTCGGAGCGGTTTCGCTTTCGTCACAAACTTTTAGATTTAGACCTAAAGGAAGTGCAACCATCGGAAATAGTTAAGTCTGTGATGGCGAAGCGATCGGTGTTTGACGAGGACTCTAAACGTTTGGAGAATGTAGGTGAAAAATACGAACCGCGTGAATTTAGTTTATTCGCTAGAACAACTACGACATCAGCTATTACCTCTGTGACGATTTCATCGACGTCATCTGTAATGCAAAACACTGTACCTGTAACGCCGCTTCCTGCGACATCTCACATGAAAGTTCCCAGTTCAACCCCGACTATGCTATTATCGCCAAGAGCAGCTGGTAAGACCTTCTTTTCTTTTCAATATTACTTTTTTATTTAAAATAATGATTTCTCTTTCGGAATGCATGGCGTGCATTATGCATATATTTATACTAGATATATTTATTATATTCATATATAATTTTTTGTCTAATTGTGTCCTTTCAACTCTAGTACCGTCTTTATCCAAACCGATTCCTATACTGTCCCGTCGTTGTTTTTACCCCTTTGAAGTTGGCTTAATAAACCACTAACCAGGATGTTCAAAACAACGCCAGTTTTTGATTTGGACGTACAACAACTGTAATGCTATAATGACTAATTATGAGCCCACTTCAAGCTGTCTGCTTTTCCTAACCGATTTTACAATTTTTGCTTGACAACATTATTTATTTAACCGCAAACTGGTTTTCTTGTTTCATGGGTAGCGGTTAATTTTCCGTTTTTACGGCTAGTTTTCGAAATATTCTCAGCAGTTTTAAGCCCGATTGAGAATGCGCACTATAATTTCAATTGATATTAAAGTGGTTGTCGGGTTCTCAAGATCATAAACTGATGCTAATTTGAAAACAAAAAAAAAATGAATCTGCTGATTAGTAGTCTACATCATAAGCGATTTATTAGCGGCTAATCAGTTCGGTTTAAGCTGTCTAGGCTTTTCGTAACCAATATTACAATTTTTAACAATCGAAGTTAGCATGAAAATCGGTTTTTAGGTTCCTCATTCGCAATGGCTAATTATCCGATGAGCTACATGTTTATCTGCTAATTTTGCCATACCAGCTTCAAAGGGGTATTGCTTTTATCTGTTCGTTATTTTTCGTATGATGACATCACGTGTTCTACCGTTTTCTCATTCTTTTCACATAATCTACACAGTTTTTTGTCACTTTCTAGCCAGTATTTTACTTCCTTCCATCTATTTTCTGTTCTGAACCTAGCTACCATTTTCACATTCTTTTTTCCACCCCTTTTGATGGTAATCCGGAAATTCCATTCGTTTCCGTCTACACTGTTTAGTCTTAAAATATTCTTCAAATATCTTTCTTCGATCGCTTCTATCTCTTTTCTTTATTAATGCCCATGTATTTTCGTCGCATTTAGAAGAATACTTATCACCGTGATATTAAATTACAATAATTTTCTCTTTCCTATGCTCTATACTTGTGTCATGGTGGTTACAGTTCCTTTATATGCCCTTATTCCGTTATATTTCTTTCTGTTCTTCCTTCCATAATTTTCTTCTTTTTACTTTTTCAAATGCTTATTTCAAATCTATGAAAAGTGCGTATAAGTTCCCTCTCTTTTTTTCTGTCGTTTTTTACAATAGCTGTTTTCATTATATAAATGTTATATATTGCACTTCTTCCTTTTCTGAATCCTTGTTGAGTTTCTGGAAGAATCTTTACTCTTTCTGCCTTTACTCTTATCCTGTCGTCCACAATGTAAGTGTTGAAAACAGGATAAGAGCAAAAGCTACGCCGATACTCCTATAATTTTTTGTATCGCCTCGTTTCCTTTTCTAAATTGTTAATGTAGTTTCATCTTTACGAAGGTTTCTTTTTTTTTTCTCCTGCTACTTTCTGCATTTTAAATCTCGTAAAGTTGGAGAATACTGATATTGATATAAAATTTATATAAATACGAGTATTAATATATTTTTCCTGATAATATAGAAATTTGATAATTTATGTTAAGGACTTGATCATATTAACGTTTTATTGTTTCAGGAACATCTCTTACAACAAGTTTAACGGCTGTAAAAGGTCTTCAGTACCCTTTTCCAACACACCCGCCAATTCAACAACCAGTTATCGTATCAACGTCATCGCCAGTCATTAGTTCGTCGTGTATTTCAACTGTAACGACAACACTACCATTGAGATCAACTAATCACCAAAGTGATGTTAAAGTGAAACTTTCTGCTAGTGTCAGCACGCCTGTAACAACACAGTTAGCTACAAAAGTAACGTTAAATCGCAGTGTCACAAGTAATAGTTCGTCTTCAGTAACTCAAGCGAAATCTGGTGATAATGTTTCTCTCGCGATAAATTTAAGCGATAACGGCGGTGTTGCGTCTTTAACACGCAATGAGAGTAAATCGGGTGATAAAATAATGAGTAGGCGTGACTCTAGTACTAGTAACAGCAGTTCCCCAAGGAACCGTCGGAATAGTGAGAACAGTTTACGTAAACAAAACAGTGATAAAAATAGTGACAATTGTGATAATAATAGTGGTTTAAGTGATTGTCATATTAAAGACGATCGTAATGAAGAATTTTCAAAAGAGCAACAACATCGCATGGAAAAGGAATACCTTGAAAAAGAGAAACAAGAAAAGGAACGACTAGAGATGGAGAAGTTAGAAAGATTAGAAAAAGAACGTCTTGAGAATTTGGAAAGAGAAAGACTAGAAAAGGAACGATTAGAAAGGGAAAGGGCTGAAAAAGAGCGCGCAGACAAAGAAAGACAAGATCATATAGAGAGAGAGCGGCGACGTAGTCGAGAAGAAAGGGAGAGGCGTGAGAAAGAGGAATTAGAGAGGCGAAATCGCGAAGGGCAAGAAAGATTGGAACAAGAAAAACGAGAAGAGCAAGAAAAACGCGAAAAAGAAGAAAGCGAACGATTTTTGAAAGAACAAGAAGACCGCGTTGAAAAAGAAAATACAGAGAGGGAACAACTACAGCGTAAACGTGAAGAAGAAAAAAAACTAGACAATCATCACGAAAAAAGAAACAGAGATCATGTGAGGTACGCCAAAGAAATTTTTTCTAGTGACACAAAACATAAAGAGACCACTTCCGATGTGTCCAAAAGCGACAAAAATACCAAAGAAAGTAGCAAGTCGAAGGAGAACCAAGAGCATTCGAAAAAAGACACGTTTTGTGATACTAATAAACGGGACGAGCTCAAATATAAACACAATATCGATCGAGACGTCGAACGACGTAAAGAAAACACCAAAGAGAATAAAGATAACAATCTTCATGATAAAACGGCACATATTGTTAATGAAAATCACAAAGAAAACCACAAACATCTCCTTGAGAGCCGACATTTTTCTATTGATGTTGGTAAAATACAATTTGATATTCATCGTAGAAAAGATAAAAATAACGCGCAAGAAAATATGGGATTTAAAAGACGTATGAGTTTTCAAGAGACATTAGAGAATGTAGAAGAAGCGAAAAAGTTGAAATTAAGTCACGAACAAAACAAGAAACTCCCTGAACGCCGTGATTCAAAAGATAGTCGTTTAGATGAAAAAACAAGAAATAAACACAAAAATAACATTGCAAAAATAATTGAAGATAAAATTAGGCATGAAAAGCATAATAGTGTAAAAGATGTTATAGGAGAGGAAAAAAGAAAAGATAAAGAACGGGATAAAGAAGAAAAGCATAAGCATAAACAACTTAAAATCGAAAAGCAGAAGTCAAAAGAAAAAAACCGAGAAAAAGATGCCCTTATATTATCACAGAAAAGTAATAAAGAACCATTGTATAAAAATGAATCCAAGAGTGCTGATGAATTAGAGAAATATAAACAAAAGAAAGAGTTAAAAGAAAAGAGAAAGCAGGAAAGTTTGGACATTGACGAACAAAAAATAGAAGAATGTAAAAGGACTGACGATCGCAGAAAAGAAAAACGTTTATCTTTAGAGGGAAAATCTAAAGAAGAAACCTGTAACAAATCTGATGACAGAAGATCTCAAAAGAAAGAGAAGACTCGCAAAAACAATAGTTCTGATGCAGCCACTGATTCTGACGAACCTAAAAAGCAACATTCAATATTTGATATTGTTGATGATGAACCTGCCTATATTTCTATGTATGACAAAGTAAAAGCACGAAGTTGTAAAAATATGCAAAAACAAGAAGAGGAAAAAAGACAAGAAAAACTTAAGGCGAAATTCAATCAGCTGAAACAGAGTCGAGCCAAGCGTGAAGAAAAGAAACGATCAACATCTTGGGAGGAAGACACCGATTCTGAACATGAAAAGCAAGAAAGACCGTCTAAAAACGATAAAAGTCGTAGGAGTAGCAAGATGTTCATATTGAGTTCAGATGATGATGAACATGGAGCTAAAATTAAATCAAGAAAGAAGGGTGATTCTGTTATAGGATCAGATGTAGATAAAGGAAGGCAAATTAAATTAGATTTATTTGAAACTAGTGACGAAGACGTTACAAAGTCCAGAAGTTACCAGCATAAAATTATAAAGTCACGCATTGCAAGTGACTCTTCTGACAACGAGTTTAGGAAAACAGAGACTAAAATTAAAGTCGAACCTAAAACTGAATTATTTTCTGATACAGAATTTGATACAAAGTCCTTTATGGAATTGGAGGATACAAACTTGTTTAAAAAATCGGAAGTCCTGAAATATAATTTGAAAAAGGAAAAGAAAAGTAAACATGATTTGTTGGGATCCGAACAAATTAAAATGCAGGTTTTTGGCGAATCGCCTGTTCATGAAATTAAATCTGAAAATAAGTACGATGATTCTCGGACATTTGGTGATGTATCATCAGAAGAGAGTCATCATAAGAAAGAGAAAAATGAACTTAGAAGAAAACATAAGAAAAAGCAAAAACGTCAGAAACACTCTTTCTCGAGCGAAGATTCAACTAGACTGGAGGATATGCCTGCTGTTGTCAACAGAGAGGAGAGTATAGAAAAATACAAACCTATTGAAAAAAAGAAACCCCATAAAATGAAAGACAAGAAGCGTGATAAATTGAAACATGACGAAAAGCAAAAAGAGAAAGCAAAAAGAGCAAAAAAATTCAAACCAGAAATAGGTAAATCCGAACCAAAAGACAAGATAGAAAATATTTTCGGTTCATTTTCTGAGGATTCTGAACATGGCCAAAGAGAACAAGAACAACAAATTGACAATTTGCAGAAAAGTTTGATAGATAATTGTTTTGGAAATGATAAAAGCCATGCTCGTTCAATTTATATGAGTGATTCCGATGATGCACCAATGCCCGAAAAAGAGACTTCTAAGTTGGAAGAGAAAGAGCGTAATAAAGAACATAAACGGAAAAAGGAAAAGAAGCGTAGAGAAAGAGAAAAACGACAAAATGAGGAAGAAACTAATGAAAATAGCATGGACTATGCAGATCTTGGCAGGCAATTAGAAGACAATATCAAAGATGACAATTTAAATGAGTTTGAACAGAGTGAAGTCACTGCAGTAGATTTTGAAAGTAAAACTGAATCAAACTCAAAGGTCTTTAATTTCATTGAAAGTCTTGAATCAGACAGTGTTGTTAAAGAAGAAGATAAACGAGAGCAGCGAGAAAAGAAAAAGAAACGAAAGAAGAGCAAAGAAGAAAAACATAAACATCATCATCACCATCATAAAGATAAAATAAAATCTCCAGAAATTAAAAAGGAATCTATTGAAATTCCAAAGAAATCGCAAATAGAAAAGTCCACAGTACAGAGTCCGAGTCTGCCAAATATAATTAGCCCAGAAAGTCCACCACATTTTAAACCAGTTCCAGAAACTGATTTTTCTGTTTCTTCGAAGTCCACAGATTCAACCGGAAGTTCAAAAAGTTCTTCGTCGAAAGAAAAGACTCGAGATAAACTGATACCTTGTTTTGGTACTGTTATCGATGAAACTGTTCATGAAAATGCTGTCAAGTCTATTTCTGAATTTGAACCTTCAAAAACTAAAAATGCAGCTGCACTTAACGAGGAAGAAACAAAATCCGAAAAATCTGATGTTACAGAAGATAAACATCGAGTTGTTATATCCCAAGAAGAAACAGAAGATGCAGTTGCAGCTCTACTAGGAGAAAGTTTTGGCAGTAATAACTTTAGTAATACGTACACAGAAGATCAAACAAATTTAGAAAGTTCAGAACAAGAAGCTGCTGTTGCGGAAGAAAATTCAGCAGAAGATTTAGAAGAAATGAGACAAGCCGTACAAAGTTTGAATAATTCGACTGACATGGAGATAAAACCAGATACTCCTCAAAGCGAACATGAATTACAAATTGATACTGATACTGAAGAACAAGAAGAAGCTGGGTTGCGATTTGATCAACCTCCGGCAACCCCAGCAACCCCAGACATGGTGGATTTAAGTCACCCTCCTAAAACTCCCGATGTTCCTTCTTATTGTAGGCCCGAAGAACAGTCAAAGACTACAATTGTTATAAAGGCTACAAATTTGGGAAGTCCACCCTCATTAACTCCAATTAAACCTAATCCATCTGCTGCTGAAGTGAAACGAATTACAGATGATGTACCAGTAAAAAGTAGCTCTCCCGCTTTGACGGTTGTTTCTGAAGTGCCTTTATTCACGCACAAGAATTCACCTACCGAAATGAAGAAAGATACTCCAGATCTGAAGTCTAGTGGAAAAGGTGATGATCGACCTCTTCTTTTGAGGCCAGCGTCAGTGAATGTTTTACATGCTGTTGTGCCTCAAACAAAAGCTGCTGTTCAACCCCGTTCTTATAGCACCCCTCCTATGGTTAAGATTACTGAACCTGTAATTAGACAAATTACAATTTCGCCAAAAACTGACTCAACGTCACCAAAGGGTGGTACCGAAATAATTACGAAGGTTCAAACTATTCCTGTTTTACAGCCGTTAAAAACTCCTAATAATGCATCTATATCTCACAGTATCCCGCTAAAAATTCAATTTCCGGCAACACAAAATCAGCCCAAGCAGTCTCCTTCTACCACTTCTACAGCGGGACTTTTGTCTCCTAAAGTTTCAAGTACTGTTACATTCAGTCGTCTTCCAATAACACCTGTAATGGTTTCAACACCTTTCCAACCTACTACTATGTATTTGCCACAATCACTTACAGCTCAAACAGGGGAGTTAAAAAAGACCTCTCCACCAGTTATATCTTTTGAAAGAAATCAAGAAAGATCATACCAAAATCCTCAGTTCGCGAATGCTTCTCATCCTCCTACGCCGATGGTTATTCAAGCGAATGTCACTCTACAAAGAAATTTGCCATCTCATGGATTATTAGTCCCAGCTAAATCTCTCCCTTCAGGAAATTATAGCTACGTGCAAACGTTAGCATCGACTTCCTACAGCGCCAGCAGTCAGTTAATTTCTCCAAAAGACAGTGTGACCACTACTTGTGACAAATCAAAACCACTTACTGTATCAGTGACAGAACCACCGAAATTAGTGCCTACGAATCTTCCTGCATCTTTCGTACATTCGCCTGTTTCTAGTTCTTTAGGAACGGTGCAAACATCTTCCATTCTACAAACATTACCAAGCACTCAAAGCGCTATTTCCCCTAACGATGTAAACAAATCATTTGCTAAAGTTATACAAGAATCGCCGAAACTTCATTCTCCTGATACTGAAAAAGTAGCATCACAGATTTCTTCACCCTTGATGCAAAACGTAGTCAAAGGAAGTGAAACTCCTGTCATCATTACAAATACTTCTTTGGAAAAGAAACCAGAGACGACATCGTCCAGTAAGGAAACTTCCAAAATGTTGGAGATTAAAGAAAAAGAATCTGTTGTTTCAGAAAGTATTGGTAAAGAAGAGCAAATTGAATCAAAGGTAGAAGATATGGAACTTTGCTCTCCTATAATTAAAGATGATACAGAAAAAGAGCCTCTTGCAATTGCTAAAGTAACAGAAGAATTGAATAAAAGTTTACTCAATGAGGTGGAATCCAAAAATATCGAAGTATCAAGTAATGAAAATAAAAGGTTTGATCAAAATGAACCAGATCATCGGAATAATTCGTCGATTAACGAAAAAACTGACGAGGAAATGCCTGTCGATGATAAAAATGTGGCTGTTGATAACTTATCTAAAGAGAAATTACCCCCAAAGGAAATTCCTTCGGAAATTAAAGTTGAAGAACAACCTTTAAAACAAAATAAATCTGAACCGGTAGATACAAAAGAAGATAGTGACTATTGGTCTGCAAAAGAAGTTAATATTGATTCTGTAATTAAAAAAGTTGATGCACTTTGCTCTGGTGATGATGTTAGCGAACAGAAACCCGAAGTTACAAATGAAGAACCGAAAAGTGAAAAAACAATAGATTCTCAACATACATTAGAACTGTCTTCTGATAAAATAAAAGAAGACGACTTTAAATCGGAAAATGAAGTGGATTCTTTGATTGCTGCGGAAAATGAATGCTTAAATTTGAAAGAGGATGAAGTATCTGAAGAAAAGGAAATTAGTACGCGAAGTAGTAGAAGGGGAGGTGGTAGAGCAATTCGTGGTAGAAAAACTCGAGGTACTGATCGGGCAGGAGTTCAAACACGCCGAAGTAAAACGGCAAAAGAAAGTGGGGTAGTATCCAAAAGAGGTGGGAGAGGGGGGCGAGCGAAAGTTGAAAGAAAAACATCAAAATCAGAATCTGAAACTAACGATATCTACGAGTTCCGAGATGATTCTGATGAAAGCGGAGTCAATAAAGACAGACCACGTTTAATATTAACAATTAAGTCACCAGTTGTTGCTGGAATTGGTAATGCCCAAACAGCTGTTCTGAAGGAGGTTTCTAAAGAAGTCATTACGCCTCCAAAATCTGAAACTAAAGAAGATTTCACTTTACCACCCGCCACTAATACTAGAAAATCTCGCCGTTTGCAAGAACGTGATGTTTCTCGAAACACTGTTGATGACACCATTGAAGATGTTGTGAAGAACACAATTATTACACGGTCTGCAATTACTACTTCTGCAACACCTCAAACTAGACGTTCTACGAGACAAGCAGGTGCTAAAGTAGTACCAGAAACACCTAGAAAATCGCCCAGAGGAAGTGTTCGTAAAAAAGATCGTCGAAGTTCTGAAACCACAGATGATTCATCTGAAGAAAAAACTGCGAATAAACCTGAATCCCCCAAAAAAGATGAAAAAGACAATGTCCATAATAAAAGTCCAGTTTGTCATATTGAGGATACAAAACCTGTGGAAGAAAAAACAGAAATTGTTAAGGAAAAACCTCACGAAGGGTTGAAAGCTGCTGTTTTACGAAGAGTTAAAGGAGAGACAGAAAAACAAGAACCCATGACACTAATTGATCCTGTTACTGGTCTTCTCATGCCCGTAAGAGAATGTGAGGAGGGACGTTATATTCCAGTGTCTGGAAATGGAGGTCACATGCAAAAGTACGTATTAGTTACTTAATCGAATACTGTACAATGTTTAAATACGTAATATTAATAAAGAGAGTATATATACTAAAAGGTTTCTCTTTGCAGAATGTCCAGCGAGATTCAGGCAGAAGTGTCGGCATTGGAATCATCACCAGCTGCACTTCAACAAGCTCAAACTTCTCAGTCTATAAAAACGAGTCTGTCGAAACCTTTAGAGATTCATGTATCCACTCCAACAGTAATAACATCTTCGTCTCCTGTACTACAACCGAAGTTGCAATCACTCAAAGCTCATGTTCTTTCCTCTCAAGCAGCTCGAGCAGTTGTTAATCAAATTTCTAAACCTTCACTAACTACGCCAGTTCAAAAAATTAATACTACAATTACGCCACAACAACCTCATCCCCAAATACCTCAGCAAGGTTTTACTATTCGTACAGGCGCTCCTATTAGTCAAAATTTGACTGTAAATGTTTCCACTTGCAATTTGGTTCCCGCTCATTTATCTCCCAGAACAAGTTTGCTTCCAGGAGTTGTCAAAACTGTTCAGTCTAAACCTCCTCTTTCACCAACTCATTTAATTGTCCATAATAATTCTACTAAACAACAAATTATGCAAAAAGTAGTTGGCAAACAAATTCAGATCCCTCCGAAAGCTCATTTACCACCTGGTTCATCCGTTGTTGTAACTCCAATTATAAATCCAGGTGCTCCTCCTAGCATTAAACAACAACAGACACAGATGATAAAACAACAGCAACAGATAGTACTAGGAGGAAAACCTTCCATCAATAAAATGCCTATTATGTCGGGACCTCAATTGAAGGAGGCCCATTTGGCAAATCAGCAAGCTTTGGCGGGTATTGGAGGTACCAGATTAGTGCAGGCATCAGCGTCAATTCCAAATGCAAGCGCGAAGGGTAATATGGAACCGCCAAAAGTAGAAGTTTCAATAGGAGGATGCGTAATGGTATCAAGACCAAGTTCTTCGCCGCAAGGACAACCTAGACATGTGCTACAGACTGGATTGCCAGTACCGCCTTATGAAGCCAGTTTGGTAAATTTAATTTATTTTTATTGCACAAGATGTGGAAGCGCTTTATTAATATTGTTTTGCATTGAGTTGCTTTATTATATTAGTCTGTATTTATTAAAACTGATGCACTTCCACATTTTTTTATTCTATAAGCCGTAAGACATTTGACTAATTTTATTTTATTGAACACAACACTAACATGCAGCATGGGGAGAGGAGTTTGTATAACCGTAGTCGAAGTCCGCCACCTGCTCATCAAAATTCACCATCACCACAGGTATCTGCTGCACCACTGCGGTTGTGGTTATTGTTTCTGTTTAAATTAGTGGTGTTATAATTAGTAGTAATGCTTCTAACAACAATTAAATGATGTTGCTACAAGAGCCCAATTTATATTTTTATGGATACATTTATTCATTTTTTTTTATTAAGATATAATAATAAGGGCATTTCATTATGCACTAACTGAATTTTAGTTTGTTTTAATTTAATTATTTATTTTTTTATATTCGGTTATGATAATAATCTTTAACGTCAATGATGTATATATTATTATTTTAAATTACTGTTTTAGGTATATTCTTATTACATTATAAAACTTAAGATAAGATGTTTGTGGTTTAAAAGTAAATCAGTAAATTCACATTATTTTAAATAATTTTTAGCGTTATTTATTACGAGGACGAATATATTTTACGAATAATGTACTTAATTATAAAATAATCATAAATTATTACAGATTTACTTATTATACATACATAATTCAATTTTTATTACTTTTAATATTTTGTTTCCAGGGAGAAGCCATGGCTCATTTTCCACCAGGTACTATGCCACTGAGATCTCCCCATGAAATACCACCAGCTCATTATATGCATTCTCACGTCATGTACCAACAATTTTTACGTCAGTCATACCACCTACCTAGGTATATATTTGAAATTTTGTTACATATTAATATTACATATTATATATTAAAATATTAATTCACTTGTAACGGTTTGTTATTCTTCAGATCTCCCTTGATGCCTGGTAATTTAGAAAAGGCAACAGATGGTCAGGAAGGAGAAGAAGCTCCAGTAACATCACCTCCTTTAGAATTACGAAGGCCTGGATCTGTTGGTCTGTCTTTGAGTGGAAGATCCGCTACCGTCCCTCATAGTCTACAGTCACCACATGACAGAACAACAGGTTTGTGTTTAATTTATTTTTCTTATGGTAAACATTGTATTGTATTATCAGTGAAACAATTTATTTTTATTTTGCAAATTAGTACTGATTTTAAATCTTATATTTTCAGATTCACCACAAGTGGGTCAAGTATACAATGTTCATACTCCACGAATGCAACAGCATTACCATACGGGTCGTTATTATGAAACCGGAGAACCTCCTCCAGCCCATCGGCCTCTTACAAGTCATTCCTCTTTTGCCGCGCTTGGTACAGATCGTTCAGTATCACACGTAAATACCTTAAGCGCGACTTCCGACCAACGCACATCTTTGATGCCGACGGATCGTCTTAGTCATACTACTATAACCACTAGTCATTTAGGTGGCCTGGGAGTCCCTGAACGATCTCCGTTTACCGCCCAAGGTCTCACACTAGGAGCTGGCCTTGGAGCGGCCGGAAATTTAATAGGGGCAGTAGCTAGACACGTAGGAGCAGAAGCTCCAGCTAGTCAAAGGGGACTACAGGCTGCAACGCCTCCTCATGCAAGTCAAGTGCCCCCTCAAGCTGAAAGTCTTCTCATGCTACTTAAGGTTAGTTCTAGTATTTCTAGTTTCCGTCGATTTGCATATTAAAACCGTATTGTTTTTTTTTTCACAGCAATACCCTTGTATGTGGCAAGGACTTCTGGCTCTTAAAAACGATCAGGCAGCAGTACAAATGTATTTTGTTTCGGGCAACGAACAGGTGGCTAAGTGTAGTTTACCAAAAAACATAGATGGCTCCACACCGCCTTTAAGAATATTCCAGAGAATGAGACTTGAACCTCCTCAAGTAGAAGGTGTTGCAAGAAAGATGCAGGTAGTGTATTCAAGTTTCTTTTTATAACGAAATTAACAATGTTTTTACAAAAGAAATAACAATTGCAATACTTAATGAAAGAGAAGTTAAAACCAGAATATCCTATTTCAGGAAAAAAACCTAAAACCGACTTCAAGACTAGAAAATAATATTTTAATTACTTCAAAGCAAAGTGCATTACAGAACGATCGACAAAATCATCGATAATTACATTTACTATTTATAATCAGTTATTTTTGGAGTAGGTTCCAGTTAAGAGGGACAGTTTAATCCTGGCTTTGCAACAAACTTTTCGTCTGATTTCTTTTATCTAATCTCTACTTTCACATTCGTATACTAATTGATTAGTCAAGTAGGTATCTATTAAGGTTATTTTGCTTTGGTAGGTACCGACCCCGAAAATAACTGATTATAAATTGTAAATGTGTGTAAGTATCAATGATTTTGTCGATTGTTCTTTAATACACTTTGCTTTGAAGCAATTAAAATATTATTTTCTACTTTTTAGTTTAAGTTTGTACATGTAGGTATAGTCTTGAAGTCGGATTTTGTCTTTTTTTTTTAATTAACTTTATTAGGAGACTATTAAACTTGCTGCCGTAAAATCAGTTTAGGAATTTTCTTTAGTGAATTACACACTATAATTTCTTTACATATTAAGAAACTAGATAACAGTTTACATGTTCATAGATTAATAAAACCATTGAAAGAATTGAAACTACTGCATAGTTCGATGCTTAATTTATATTAAAACAAAATATAGTTAAACTAAAATACTATAGCGAACATATAGCTGTAAATGTATATCAACGGCGCCGAATTGATAACGTGGTACCTCATTAAAAGGAAAATACTTATACGTACGTACGTATGTTAAGATCAAAGTCCGTAAATGACCAAAGCTAGCAGTGTGTTCAAGTGTTTTCAATAGGACCATTGCTAGCCATGGTAATTTTACTATGTACAAAATCCGCTTAGTCTTCACACAGGTTTCAGCATGACATCAGGATTTTATTTTTATTATTTTGACTTTCCTATAATATCACTATTTTTTTACTATTAATTGAACAATGCTATTTTAATGTTTAATTGTCAAAAGAAGTGTGTTATTGTATTACTGTTTGTTATAGTGAAGCATGAACATTAATATATTATTCAATACTTTATTTTATTTATACTACTCATCAAACGATCGATAGTTTTTGAACGACTACGGTTAGTGGACTTTGATCCTAACATATACATACCCCAGTCTGCGACAAAAGAAAACTACGGGACGGTTACAGAATTAATCAAGAACATATTCTATGACTGTGTAAATAGATCTTAACATCAATCAGTAAAAAAAAAGTGTTTTAAATGTGCGCGAAATCCAAAATATTTCTCGCCCTTAAAATTTTAGTGTCCCTGAATTCTGTGCCCCTAAAACTTTGCTGCTCTAGGCCCAGGCCTTCCGAATCTAACCATAAATCCAGCAGTGTGTCTTGGGGGAAGCCCTTTTGACAGTCGCGTCCTTTAAACTTTAGAAAGTGATTGTCCTACTGTCTGTAGGTTTTGTTTAGTTTTTTATGTGTTTAACATGTTCTTTCATTCATTGTAATTTATTTGTTTTTTATTTTATAATATTATTTGTTTTAGATGGAAAACGAACATTGCATGTTGCTTGCACTCCCTTGTGGTCATGATCATATGGATGTTTTAAAACAATCGACTAATTTGACGAACGGATTTATAACGTACCTTCAGCAAAAGCAGGCTGCTGGCATAGTCAACGTTGCTGCTCCTGGAACAACACAGCCGGTAAAAACATTTTTTTACTTTTTTTATATAAATACTTATTTCCTAAACGTGAATT
The DNA here is from genome assembly GCF_000699045.2 of Agrilus planipennis. Lineage (NCBI taxonomy): Eukaryota > Metazoa > Arthropoda > Insecta > Coleoptera > Buprestidae > Agrilus > Agrilus planipennis. The sequence goes on along the minus strand of NW_020438977.1, from coordinate 452,208 downwards.
ACTCTTACTATTGAGGTACATAGCATGAATTTTCAGTAGATTTTCGAAATTACACCACTTTTGTAATGAGTTGTTAATTATTTATTCCCTTTGTGCAGTTTGGTTATTTAATATTATAATAAGTGCTGCATATATTGTTCTTGCTGAATAGTTTCACAAATGTGGAAATGTTATTTTTTTTAAATCAACAATTTTTGGTATAGAATAATATTTTGTAACAACTATTTTTGTTACAGTCTTGCAATTTACTTTTCGGTAATTTAGCAGTTTGTGTAAATTTTTGTTTTCCCATAAATATTCTGTGAGTACTTTAAGCTTACAAAATTGCCCAGTTTATGTTTTGAAGAATTGAATATTTGACTGTATCTTTTTAAGTGATGGTTTTTTTTTTAAAGAACGAAATTTCTCTGTGGATATTTTTTTTTCTTAATGTATATCAATTTCATATAGAAATTAATATTTTCTTTTAATTTCAGCCTGCTTATGTAGTTCACATATTTCCATCTTGCGACTTCGTCAACGAAAATCTAAGACGCATAGCTCCCAGTCTATTAGAAAGGGTAGCGGACATAGCACACTTGTTAATAGTTATAACTACAGTGTGATAGCTTCTAATAATAATAATAGTAGTAATAATTGTGGTAAAAATGAAAAAACGGAGAAAGGAATATGCGACGATTATTATTATTGTTGTTATTGATTGTTATTACATTATAAATTGTTTTCGTCACGCTGCATTCGATTGCCAATTTTAATTATATGATACTGTAATAATGCACTTGAAATGGCACTGTGCTGAAAAGTTGTATTCTTTTTTGACGGAATTAATGGCAATTAATTCTTCAGCATCAGTCAAACTACTGTGAATGTTTCTATAAATGAAAGTCCACTTTACTTCATTTGCATTAACTGTAAAATGAGAAACAGGAGCAAGATTTACCGTCACATCGTTTCGATCGATGGTAACTTCGTATCGAGCAAAACGTGTTTTAATCTCGAAATAAGATGCGAAACAATATTCTTACTAAACGATAAATTGATGAGAAATAAATATAAATTTACTTAAATATTTAAAATTTCACTGTGATTTCTTGACAAAAGTAGTTAGCGTTATTAATAAACAATTATTATTATTATTAAAGATTAACTGAAAAACTTATGAACATTAGCGAAACCTGTAATTATTATTATTGCTATTGGTAATAATAATAATACCTATTTAAGAGATCTTCCAGTGTCTGGAAATGGAGGTCACATGCAAAAGTACGTATTAGTTACTTAATCGAATACTGTACAATGTTTAAATACGTAATATTAATAAAGAGAGTATATATACTAAAAGGTTTCTCTTTGCAGAATGTCCAGCGAGATTCAGGCAGAAGTGCCGGCATTGGAATCATCACCAGCTGCACTTCAACAAGCTCAAACTTCTCAGTCTATAAAAACGAGTCTGTCGAAACCTTTAGAGATTCATGTATCCACTCCAACAGTAATAACATCTTCGTCTCCTGTACTACAACCGAAGTTGCAATCACTCAAAGCTCATGTTCTTTCCTCTCAAGCAGCTCGAGCAGTTGTTAATCAAATTTCTAAACCTTCACTAACTACGCCAGTTCAAAAAATTAATACTACAATTACGCCACAACAACNAAATAATCGTTACCCGTTAGTTGACGATATAAAATAATAATTAACAGAGTATATAAACATAATATATAAATATGTAGCATATAGAGTTATATATGGAAAAATCAATCATTTTCTAAATTGCTTTGTACATTAAATGTGAATACTATTTAGTTTGTTATCATTATTATTAATATTATTATAATGATGATTTTCGGGTTTAATTTCTAGTTCTCGGATTTAAGATGTTCTGTACAGTGTACTTTAGCTGTTAAGTCATAGGTTAGACAGCGTTACAAATTATAATATAGGGAACATTGTGATGTCTATATATTACTGTAAATTTTGTACATAATTAAAAATACTGTGTATTGTGAATAAACATTATTACAACTATTAAATCGGTTAATTTGATTTATCTGTCGCTTATTTAAACATTAAACCAGAACTCCTTTAAACGATGGGATAATTCATTAAGACATGATATGAATATAATAATACACACTCCAGAATGTGCATTTCAGGTGCAGTAGAGGTGTTCTAGAGGAACATGTTTCATTCTAACCAGCTATCAATGTCGGTGGGCGAGTAATTCCTCTGACTTACACTCGTTGCACATTACACGTTTTCGTCGGTTCGGGAATAAATCGTACGGGCAAATACTTTTAGACTCCTATTAAGAGTTTGGCGGTCTTTCACATTACACGATTACAGCACGGACACGATTTTTGATCGCGTTGCAGCCGTCCAGTGCCACTACAGATGAACAGTAGCCGTATCGTATCTTCGCTTAGTGGACTACGTGGCGAAATGCACCCTTTCATACTAGACGGTTTCAATCGTGCGGGAACCTGTCTACTATTACCATTTAATTCGCGTTGTTTGCTGTTGTGTTTCATTTTGCGGTTTAATATACGTTCAAAAAAAAGCTTTTCAGCAACTTCCAACAGACAGACGGACAGACCATCAAACTGACCGACGGAATTGGAAAAACAAATATGTATTTAGTGGTTTAAAGATTCTACAATGTGAAAATAAGCAATAATCTCGGAGGATGATTCTTTTTAAGATTACAATACCCCCCTCTACAAAAGAAGTAAAAACAGTCGGTGTTAAAGACACTTATTACCTTAAAGTTATAGCTAGCATTTCAATAGGTTGTATACAATTTCTAAATTATGCGTTTCGCCGTTCTGACATTCTGCAGTTTGCCGTACAGTTCGTTAAAGGAGCCAACTGACATACGAAAGTAGTTGAAAAACTTCCGTTCATCATTTCTCAGGTCTTCAAACAAGGTGTCGCATAACCCCACTTCCTCACCTTTCTGATTAATAGGATGCACCCAATGAAGGCGCTCACGCCTTTGTCTTTTTCGACGCCAATACAATAACCAAGCTATAATTTGCCCCCGATTCAGTCACTGTACAATACTTTCCTCAGAAATGGTGACTACGAGGGTATATATCTGAATAATGTTTTTGTACGCTTACAAATCGTGTGATACCTACGTTTAAAATCGTACAGTGGAAAAGCAACTACACCACGATATAAACTCGTACGACTTTTGATCGTGCGGGCGAAAACGTGTAATGTGCAACCAGCGTTAGAGTTTGATGCAAAGCCGATGGGTAGGGCAGAAGACTCATTTTCTTCCGGCCTTAGTTTGGCATTGTTTGCTTTTCGAACTTTTTTTCAAATTTACAGTACTCAAGTATATTTCGCCTATTTAAATGTGTTCAACTTCTTGTCATGTGCCTTTTGTATTTGAACGTAAAACCAAAGTTCCATCCTCTCCACTAGGTATCATAAAATAAACCGTTAGGGCGATATACGCTACGTCTTTCAGTTTTTGCTGGTTGACCATTGAACCGGGCGCATAGTTAAAAATTTGTTAAAAAAAGTAGTAAACAGCGTAGAGGCGCCCTTTCATAAACATCGTTGTATCCCTTGTTAGTCGCATTCCATTAGCTCGTAGTGGCCATTAATAGGGTTCTGTTTCGTATCGCTTGGATGTCTTCGTAGTGTTGTACATAAATGATTGGAGACATGCACAATTCTGTGATATTTGTCTTAATCAGGGCCGTAGCGAGGCCGGTTCAAGTGGTGCGGCGCACCGGGGCCCCTGCAGTCGAGGGGCCCCTTAGCAGTTTTCTGTTTTCAAAAAATGACTTCTAAAAAAAACTATGCTGTTAGAGATGAGCTGAGTCAAACTACGAAATGAACATCATAATTTTTTATTTACTTTTTTCTATATCAATTTTTGTCACAATACTCCATATATTTGATCAGGTACGTAGTTACATGGACTGCATACATCTCGAAATCGCGAATACTTCTACATTCATGTTTTCCTTAAATCCGTTGATATAATTATCATTGCTAGCATAAAAAATTACTAATTGCTGACCATAAATCTATATCACCCGAAACATCACTATAGAATTCATTGCACAAACATCAAGTGCCTGCTCTTATTTCTAAAACGTTTTTTTTCTCGATTTGATAGCAGCAAATTCATCAATAGTTTTATCGAAATTTATTTTTTTCTGATCATCAATTTTAAGAAGGGCCCCTGCGGAATACCGCACCGGGGCCCCGAGCTCATCGCTACGGGCCTGGTCTTAATATAATTAGTACGAACTAGTATAACAGGGTAATAATTTCATATTCTAGCATAAAGATTGAGGGTAGTTGAAGTATAGTATTTTCTTTTATTAGAGGGTGGATTTTGTTTAATTTCAATTGGATAGGTTTTATGATAGGAAAATTAATTATACATAGCATTTAACAAAATAATTTTTTATTTATTGAATTTTCATCGATTTTTCATTATCCGTAGACAGAAATGGTTTAGTAATTTGAGATATTTTCGCGACTAAAAGTGATTGATCTCCCTAAAAGTTGCAAATAGTTCTAAAGATTAGATGCAATTTACGCTAAATGTAATACATTTGTTTGTTTTTGAAGATCCATCTGTAGCACGTTTAATTACGTATAGCATTTTCTAACCGTATTAATTTATATATTCACTAGAGATGTGGTGAGTCAATAACAAATATGGATTTTGTTTCTCATGCTAGTGTAGGGTTAAGAGTGTGAGCAAAGTAGTGACAATGGGAAAAAAGAGGGTACTACCGAAATTTTCGGATGCAAAGTTAATGGTGTTGTTTAGTCTCGGCTTGTACCAGGTTGGAGAGAAAAACGAACAAGAGCGCTTTCGTTATCTTGCAACAAAAGGTCTTTTTCCATTTTAATATTACTAATAATAGGGCTGCAATGTAGAGAAGTAAATATTAGGAAGGGAGTCAGACAGGGATGCACACTGTCATCGCTACTTTTTAATCTATAGGGGAGACCGGGGTTAGTTGTTACATTTTAACTACTTTTTTTTTGTGGGTCTCCTAGTAATGTAACAGAACTGACTTTTTCAACATGAATTAAGTGTACCTATAGTGATGTCCTGGATTTTTTTTTCCGTTTTATAGAAGTTTAGAAGTTACAAAGATTATCAGTTTTTTGTTACTCGGCAAAATGTAACAATTTGCCCCACTGCGGGGCAAGTTGTTACTGAGTTAGGGTAAGTTGTTACATATACAAAATTATGTATCATTGTCGCAGAAACACAAAAAATAGACAAAACAATGAGCATGGAAGATTTATTTTAAAATAACTTTTTCAAAAACAGTAAGCTATACTACATAAACAAACGCAGTTCTTCTTTAACCGGAGTATCCGTAAGGATGAGAGATTTTCCTTTTTTTCTTTGCCTATTGTTTTTTCTAGGCACTGCCTTTGGATATGGTCTTACGTCTTCGGGGGTAAGTAAACTGATTTAACTTACACCTGGGAGCCGTTTTTCAGGAGTTCGGACAGAAAATGTTTTTGAATTCCCTGTCGTTGAAAGCTGATTATTGTCTTGTAAATTTTTACTTAATACAATCTTATTTTTAGATTGTGGCGTTGGTTCATTTTCGAGTAAGGATCTGTCATAAGAAAATCTTGCTCAGTGTACACATTACGGTTAAAGGGCCATATGCCTGCTTTTTCAAAACCAGCTGTTATGTTTTTCAGAGTGAATGCATTTAAAAAAGCATTCTTGACAATTACAGGAATGTCGTAGATGGATATGGGTAATCCAGGATGTGAATTCATCCAGTCCGAGCATCCTGTGTAGTAATATTTTTTGAAGGGGCCATAAACGCTTAAATCTAGGGGTTGGAGCCGGTGTGATGAGTGGGGTGGAAAAGACAAAAAGACGATTCCATTCGCTTTACGAAAATCTCGGACACTTATTGACTAATGAGAAATGTGGTTATCTAATAGTACTAATACAGAAGACTCTGCAGAAGCCTGAACGTGTTTCTGAAAGTGTTTCATAAATTCTAAAAAAATAGATTGTGTTATCCATCCACTAGTGTGAGCAGCTCCAATACAACCAGGCAGTCCCTCTCTAATAAAGTGAGGTTTGAAATGGACTCGAGGGAACACGAATAGTGGGGGGATGGAGTTTCCACTGGCGTTTACCGCAAACTCAATGGTTACTGTTGTGCCCTTTTCTGCTGAGGTTGCCCCGCCAATTTGTTTCTTCCCTTTCTCTGCAATAATTTTAGGCGGTTTTTGTACTGTGGTGACGCCAGTTTCATCTAAGTTCCACACCTGATATGCCTCAAACTTATACCTTTTAAAAACTTCAACCAGATTGTTATAAAATTGACCAACATTGTGCGCATTAAAACTTGTGGCCCTGCTGAGACTCGTTGCCTCTGGTGTCCGTAGAGGGAGTTTCTGATGTCTTTTTAGGAAGCCCGAAAGCCAGTCTTCGGAAGCACGTTTCATTTCATTCCACTTTTGAGGATATTTTACTCTACAAGCAACAGCATACTCATATGCTAAACGTCTAATGTCTTTGGATGACAAGCCGTAGAAAATTCGGCTGCAGTGAATAATATATTCCTCTAACTTAATTTCTAAAGCATCAGCAAATACCTGTCGGTGCCTAACATAGCCCACCAATTGTGTTTGAGACGTAAGCGATGCGACATTCTTCTTTCTCTTTAAATAACGATAAAGAGTCATAAAATTTATATTATGCAGTTCTGCCGCCTTTCTAATCGATAATTTTCGATCTGCTCTTTCATATGTTTCAACTTCTGTAAAACCTCTACTAGTTTTCCTCTTGTACGTTCGCACCATTCTAACAGAAAACACCAGAAAAGGTAGAAGTGAGAAACAATTGAAAAATGCGGGGTAAGTTGTTACACTGTAACAACCTGCCCCAATGGCGATGTAATGTCGCCATTTTGTTTGACATGCAAGTGTTTCGAAACTAGTCGACTTGTTAAATTAGAACTACTACAATATTCACCTAATTGTATAAAAATAGTCAAATAATTTTCTTTCAGGAACGAAAAACAAAGAAACTGTCACAAAAGTGGTATCTTTCTGCTGGTCACGACGAAACTGAATGTGGCAGCTGCTTACCAACTATTTTACTTGAATAAACGAGCACAAGGTACTAGATCTAGCAGAAACCATCGTAAACGCAGTGTAACAACTTACCCCTTGTAACAACTAGCCCCGGTTTCCCCTACATCGAAGACAGTACAACTGTAGGGATAGATATACAGGAGCAAAAGATTAGTATGCTTAGGTTTGTATTTGATATAGCAGTATTAGCATCTAGCAAGGAGGACTTAAATAAAATGGAAGCGGTACTGACAGATCAGTACTGTATGAAAATAAATAAAAGTAAAATTAAAATACTGGTATGCAAGGGAAGAAAAGGTAGGGAAAGAGTATATATATATATAGGAGAAGTGGCTGATTTTAGATATCTAGGAAGTCAGATAAGTCAGGACGGAAGGAGTAGTAGGGATATAAAGCAGAGGATAGTGCAGGGTCGTGTTGCCTTTAATAAAAAGAAGTCATTTCTATGCTCGTGAACGGTTAATTTAGAAATTCGAAAAAAGTTGTTAAAGGTGTATGTTTGGAGTGCGGCGTTGTGCGGGTGCGAAACATGGACAGTGGGCGCGACGGAAAAGAAAAGGTAAGAATCTTTCGAAATGTGGTGTTACAGGCGAATGATGAGGATAACGTGAATAGAAAAGGTTAGACATGAAGAGGTATTAGAAAGAATAGAACAGAGGACTCTATGGAAGTCAATAAAAAATAGGCGAGATAGATTCTTCTTAGGCATGAAGGTATAGTCAGAGACATATTAGAGGCAGAAACAAGAGTTAGGAGGGCCAGAAGTAGACCTAGGTTAGATTACTGTTCGCAAATAGTTAAGGATGTGGGTTGTTCTAGTTTTAGGGAAATGCGAAGTTTAGCTTAGGATAGGAAAAAGTGGAGGTACGTGCCCATCCAGTCTTAGGACTGACGACCTTATGATGATGATAAGTGAGATTGTCTGTTATCTGGTAGACTTGCGCGTACTTAGACAAACATGTATTATTATTGATCGTCAATAAATTCATCATAATTATTTCGAATGGTTTTACGTTACCATAGGTCTTTTATAGGGTGGTTTGTAAGGGTTTCGTACATATTTGGATTCCAAAAACACGTCACCTTTATTGATGTAAAACGTCATTATTTTCTTTAAAATAAATAATAATTACTAATTTTTTTAAACCTATTTATTATAAATATAATAGTGAAAGGCAAAGAATACAAGATAGAAGGGAAGACTCCCATTTCTGATAATGTTCAAAAAAGTGTGAGTTTCAACATCTCTAGTGGTTCTGTCCAGTCATCAAAACATAAAACGCGCGGTTTAATATAATCTATCCGATTTTTATTTCAAAAGAATAATAGAAAGATCTGGTTTCAGCTGTTTATAAAAGAGCTGTCACCCATGTAATTTAACAAGAAATGCGTCTTGTGGACTAGATTGTTTTAACCTGTTCTTCAACCAAGTTTTATGACCAAGTTAAGGACCATAGATATTACTATCATCATTAGGCCTAAGTTTAACATCTATGATTTTAACGGTTGTAACTATCTATGGTTGTAACTATCTATGGTTTTAACTTGAGGTTTCGTTCGACTCTGTTTTTGTTTGAAAACTTAAATAGTATCAAGTAAGGAAATAATGAATAAAAAATCCAATAAGGTAAGGAGGTTATAAAAAGAAATATTTGTAACATTTTCTCAATTTTCTACATTTTTTAAATACAGAATTGGATATCTTTAGATATTAAAGTTGATGAAGTGAAAAATGATTTCCCTGTTGGTACAAAAGTAACAAGAGATAGTTTGAAAGTTTTTGCAGTGCCAAGCGAAACTAAGAAGGCATATAATTTTTTTGAGAAAGTTATTCCAACAATTGAATCTCATCTAGCTGTACATTCTAAGAAAATAAAAGAGGTTGAAGAATGGCTACTGCGAAATGTAAAGGATAAATGTGGAAAGGTAGTGACAGTTGATTTTTTGAGTTTTATAACTTGGGGTTTAAGGGTTTTCCCTTGGTTCATAAACGTTATGAAGTTTCACTTGGTATCAATGTCCCAATAAGCCTTCAGAATATTTGTAATAGGTGATGGAAAAATGTTTGAATGACACCTTCAATTAAGGAAGGAGGAATACCAAGGGAAGAGAATCCTTTTCCTCAATGTCCATAATCTTTTGATTTGATTTTGTTCTCTAATGTGATATGGTTATAGGGAACCACCTCAATATTACTGATAACAGGGCCTGCTGGTTCTGGAAAAAGTGCAACAATAAATGTTCTTTGTAATAAATTAGATATCAGAATTTCAGAATGGGTTAATCCTGTTGATCAAGATTATGAATTATCTAAAGGGCCAGGACAGTCAGCACAATTTTTAGAATTTCTTGTACAATCAAAATATTTATCACTACTTGAAGACAGTGGTAAAAAGTTGACATTGGTTGAAGACTTTCCAAATTCTGTGATACGTAAACCTGATGAGTTTTTTACTATATTAGAGTGGGTACATATCATTTTTATGTTGTTCTATTGTGTTTTACATTTTTTTAATTTTTAGAAAAGTTTATTATAAAGCAAGATCTGCAATTGTATTTATCTGTGCTGATGAAGATATGAGTAATAATATATCTCATCAATTATTTCCTCAAAATATTAGGGATTTGTATAAAATAGAAAACATAACGTAAATATTAATAGAAGTATCAAGCAATATATATTTTATATCAAAATTTCATTTTTTAGGTTTAATGCTTGTTCTGTTACTTTAATGAAAAATTCCTTAAAAAGAGCATGCAGCTTAATACTAGAAAGATCAGATTTGTTTACTCCCCCACATAATGATATTATTGAGGCTATTGTCATAACAAGTTGTGGAGATATAAGATCTGCTATGAATCAGCTTTATTTTGCCTCTTTAAAGGGTAAGTA
>NW_020438977.1:438263-440594 GCF_000699045.2 Agrilus planipennis | reverse complement strand
GACGTTATTTTTTCGATTCTGCTAAATAAATCAACCACTATTAATTTTACAAAAACGTGATAATTTGATTCACAGCTTGCAAAATTGAAAGGCAATTTTAAATTATTGTGATGTAGTTGTGTTGCTTAAATTTCAGCTTCTGGTAAACTTGAAATGCAAGAGTGTACAAGATCTAGTAATAAACGGAAACGTTCGGCCAAACCAAATGCGAAGTTGAAAAACATGTGCAAAGATGAATCATTGACATTGTTTCATGGTGTTGGCCGTATATTAAATCCAAAACGAATCGATAGAGGTGATGGATCGTGGCGTTTAGATGTTGACTTAGAGTCCCTAATCACGACATTCGCACCGAATCCCAGGAAATGCATTTTATTTTTACAGGAGAATTACTTAAAGTATTATGGACATATAGGGGACATTTCTGCAACTGCCGATATTTTAAGTTTTTCGCAAACATTTTTCGATAAATGGTCAGAAGAGTACAATAAAATGAGAGCCTATGGTTTGTGGGCGGCAGTTTTGGGATCAATGGTATATAATGAACATAAGGTATCAAAGTGGAATCAAATAACCGGTCCTACCAGACTAGAAAATAAGTAAGAATTTTTACTATAAAGCAAATGCTTAATCATTATATCTTAATATATGTAAGTTAATTAAGTTTTGTGGCTTTTATGAGGTCTTCTAAGAAAATATGTAGGGTATGCTAACTACCATATAAAAGATAGTTTTTGAGGTACTTTGAAAGGACTATGAAAATCTTACGTGATTTAGTTGTTTGCGGAATACTGATTTTTCAGTCGTTGGGCATTTAGCTCTGTGGCTCACTACCATTTGCTGCTTATGACAGAATATCAAAAGATTGGTAATTTTCGATTAGGAATTTCGATAAAACGACAACTTCGTTGGTATCGAATGTGGGCATAATCATCCTTCAAATATATATATTAATAGTCAACTAATTTCTGACAGTCGGATTTTGAGAGAAGATTTATTATTTATTATCATAACAAATTTTGGCCAACGCAAAACATAAACATTAAAAATAAAGTTTTATTTACTTTATTTGACACGAATGAATAACGGCTGTGTTACTAGATTTTAAGAAAGTTTTGCTTTAGGGGTAGATATGGTAGTACATTTTAAAATTGTTTTCATAATGTGTAGGGTGTTCAAAAAACAAATGTATTAAAGTTATATTTTTTAAATAGAACACCATTTATTTTTACATTTTAGGATTATATGATCAAAATAACAGCGAATATCATCAAGGTTTACCTCACGTAAACCTTAAGGATTTTGAAATACTTTGAATTTTGAGAAAAAAAAAATGTTTAAATCCCATAATTGATTAAGTTTTGTATCGCCCTTTTGAAAAAGTACCTAACGTGTACAGGGTTTCCAAGCATTATGATTAAATAAATACAAGCTTTAAACGGCAAGAGCTTGTTTATTTTAAATAGAACACCGTGTATTTTATGTCAGCAGTAGTTATAGAATTTAATACTCTGTCGAATACTATATACATTCCTATAGCCAACTGTTGGCGTTTTTATGAAAAATACACATTTTCAGAATACAAAGCGATTTTAACAAATTTAACATTTACTTTTGTTCTTTGTTTTGTTCGAAATTATTTAAAATTTCAAACAGTTGAACTGATGAGCAACGTATAGATACGTTTTAAGGACACAATTTTCAAGAAATTATTGGGCATCTACCAGCATTCACTATAATCTAATCAGAAAATATCAGTAATGAATATAATGGATCACGTGCTACGCATTTATTATTTCAGGCGTAAAGGAAATTTGTGTGATTAGGATAGCAGATCCAAAATATTCTGGAATGAGCTAACGTTTAAAACGTCTAATTAAAGAATGAAATGGCCTACATTCGGGAGCCATATCGTTGAATCGGTATTTTCAATTAAAATCTTTTGAGGTGTTGGTTCTGTTTATATGTTAATTAATATTCCGTCATAAGATCATAAATATAGGATATGGTAGTGGCTGTGTTAAACGGTATGGGGGAACCCCATGAGTAAAATATGAGTGCTAAGCACTAAACAACGGCACCATTCGCCCAAATTTGGGCGGGTTATCGTATTAATAATTTATTTGTTATCCTTTGAAGTGTCCTAAATAAAAACTGTTATTACATAATTATTTGTGCTAATAAGTGCGTAAAGATCTAAATGTAATTTCTGATTTTATGCTTATTCTTTTAAGAATTTACCCTTGTCGCTTTAGATCCTTAATAACGAATTTAATTTTACTTTGGCGGATTTTTTACACTCAAAAGTTTTATTATTAATTAATGATATAT
>NW_020438977.1:428780-437250 GCF_000699045.2 Agrilus planipennis | reverse complement strand
AATATATTAAATATTAATAATATGTATAACATGTTTTCTACTATTACATAGCATGAGGACATTGCATACGGGGTGTTCATTATTTTTCAGGAATCGATTGGAATGAAAAGTGTTTCTGAATCTGTGATGTGTTATGTTGATCTTATTTAAGCTTTTCACATAAACACGCTTACAAACAATTGATAAGAAGAAAAAACATTACAACTAATTTCCTTTATTTTTCTTAACTTTTGTGTAACATACAACGATTATAGTTTACATAATCTCAGATTTTAACGCAGGTACTACAAAAATAGTACATTATTTTGTAGTAATACATGAAATAGAGTATTTCTTAAACAATTTTTGTAGGGCGAATTTATACAGAAAGATCAAGATTTTTAACAAAATGCAACTAGTAAATTGCATCGCAAACATAATCTCATAGAAATACTTTTTTAATACTTTCTTCGGTTAATGAATTGCTTTATTTAAAATTTTAAAATGCAATTTTTAATGTAATCGAAAATGTTTTCAATCTATAACATAGCGTTATTTATTTAATTAATAAACTTTAAGAGTTAATGATTTAAACAAAACTTGAATTAATAGCTGTACTGTGTAATCAGCTAATTTTCAAAGGGAACTAATTAATTTTTTTACGACGAGAAGTTAAAGGTGAACATACAAATCAGATGTGCAATGTATTCTAAATGAAAAAATTGTAACTTTAGGCTTTTAAGACACCACAAATATTCTCTTTGTTATTTACAATATGTGACCTAACAACTAATCTGGTGAAATTTGGGGAATGTTAACTTTGGTATCATTTTGTTGGTAAAGTTTCTTCCTAGTGGACAAACTAAATTATATAATAAACATTCATATAGTAAATAATAACTGATAGAAAATATTTCTTAAATATAATTATGCTTGAAATAAATTACTATTTATCTACCGTTAATAGCTAATAAAGAGAAAAAATACAAAGGAATATCACAAACGTAAAGAAAGAAAGACGAGCTGTTTGAACGACGTCTCTTGGTGTGCTTTTTTAATAACGTCGATAATTGACAAATTTCACTAAATATTTTAAGGTCGCCTGTTTTCATAGCAACGCGCGCAATGAACACAATAAAATACACAACTGAACAGGACCGCTTTTATATGAATAATCGAAAATATAGCATTTTTAAGCATCATTACATCGTCGCTTATTTGTACTGTGTAAATAATATTGAAACAGAAAAATCTAACACAAAAAAATAAATGCAGCATACGGAATTTTTGAAATTTGCGCAAAATACACAAAAAAAATGGTAAAGGCAATTATACTGGTGACGAATCATCGGTAGTATTGAAATTTTTAAGAAGATCCCGTAACCGTATTATTTCCTTTGTCGCTGCTGCTAAGTCTGTTTGTAGACTCAACTCTTTCTCTCTTAGCCTCTTTATATCTTTTTGACAGGTCTGAAACAGAACAGGATATTAGAAAATAGTAGGTATACTGTTCAATTTGAAAAGTAGTTTTGCAATCGTATTTTAAAAAATTAACCAAGTTTCATTTCATTTAATATATGTAGTGAACAAGAAAGGTAAACTGTTTTATATTTATCATACAGGATTCAAATGTGAAAGTGGAATAGCTACTAGTAATTTCGGAAGACCATTTTTTATTTATTATTATGGTGAAGTTAAATACCTTAAATAAATGTGTATTTAATTAATTTGCAAATATAGGCCGATTGCAGCATATTACGACACTTCGACACTTACCACATTCTGTTTTAAGAGATCCAGTTTGTCGCATTTTAGCCTGGTTACTTCTTGTACTAAGGCTTCTTGGTTAACGACATTATTTCCTAGAAATCCTCCTCCACTACCACCTACAACTGTAGGCCTTTCCTGACATAGGCTGCATGCCTTTGCAGCAGTTTCCGCACTCGACATGCTTTCTAGGCCGGTATCACTGTCCACGTATCCACCACCACCACCCAAGTGCTCCAAGTCTTCGCTCGTCAATGACGAGTCGTCACTCGCTTCAGATAGGGCGGGACGGGAGCAATGAGAATGTGCATGTGCCGTTAAGTCTGGAGAAGACGATGCCGTCGATGAAGCACCGCCGCCCCCATTACTGCTGCTGCTGCAACTGCTTTTATTGCTTTTGCCATTCGAGACAATGGAACTCTTTGAAAGAGATCTTCCACTCTGAAAATAATTAACTTATAGAAGTTGTATATACAAATAGTTGTACATAACAATTGAGTAACAATTATAATTTTTATTTAGAAAGATCAAATTTAACAAATCTTGCATGTAAATTGCATATTTAAGAAACTATAAAACTAAAATATTCAATTTTTTGGATAGATTAGATCATTTTCAACCCTTGGAAAAGATATACTTTTTGGTTTTGTAAATGTGAGATTGCAAACACATGTCGTTTTTCATGTATAATTTAGTTTGCTTGATCTTTTTTGAGAACATCAGACATTAAAAAAAACCGACAGCGGTTTACGTCTTAAAAACGTTTTTCTGCAAAAAATATGTATCTCATCATTTTTGATGTAGATTAACACCTCGAAAGGTTTCCTTGTTAGTTTCTCCTTTTTCAAATTCACTCCATTTTCATTTTCTTGTGTAACACAATCCATACAAGTTTCAAACGTTTTTTTGAAATAATAGGTGTTTAAAATTATATATCAAAGTATGNAATAATTACTAATTTTTTTAAACCTATTTATTATAAATATAATAGTGAAAGGCAAAGAATACAAGATAGAAGGGAAGACTCCCATTTCTGATAATGTTCAAAAAAGTGTGAGTTTCAACATCTCTAGTGGTTCTGTCCAGTCATCAAAACATAAAACGCGCGGTTTAATATAATCTATCCGATTTTTATTTCAAAAGAATAATAGAAAGATCTGGTTTCAGCTGTTTATAAAAGAGCTGTCACCCATGTAATTTAACAAGAAATGCGTCTTGTGGACTAGATTGTTTTAACCTGTTCTTCAACCAAGTTTTATGACCAAGTTAAGGACCATAGATATTACTATCATCATTAGGCCTAAGTTTAACATCTATGATTTTAACGGTTGTAACTATCTATGGTTGTAACTATCTATGGTTTTAACTTGAGGTTTCGTTCGACTCTGTTTTTGTTTGAAAACTTAAATAGTATCAAGTAAGGAAATAATGAATAAAAAATCCAATAAGGTAAGGAGGTTATAAAAAGAAATATTTGTAACATTTTCTCAATTTTCTACATTTTTTAAATACAGAATTGGATATCTTTAGATATTAAAGTTGATGAAGTGAAAAATGATTTCCCTGTTGGTACAAAAGTAACAAGAGATAGTTTGAAAGTTTTTGCAGTGCCAAGCGAAACTAAGAAGGCATATAATTTTTTTGAGAAAGTTATTCCAACAATTGAATCTCATCTAGCTGTACATTCTAAGAAAATAAAAGAGGTTGAAGAATGGCTACTGCGAAATGTAAAGGATAAATGTGGAAAGGTAGTGACAGTTGATTTTTTGAGTTTTATAACTTGGGGTTTAAGGGTTTTCCCTTGGTTCATAAACGTTATGAAGTTTCACTTGGTATCAATGTCCCAATAAGCCTTCAGAATATTTGTAATAGGTGATGGAAAAATGTTTGAATGACACCTTCAATTAAGGAAGGAGGAATACCAAGGGAAGAGAATCCTTTTCCTCAATGTCCATAATCTTTTGATTTGATTTTGTTCTCTAATGTGATATGGTTATAGGGAACCACCTCAATATTACTGATAACAGGGCCTGCTGGTTCTGGAAAAAGTGCAACAATAAATGTTCTTTGTAATAAATTAGATATCAGAATTTCAGAATGGGTTAATCCTGTTGATCAAGATTATGAATTATCTAAAGGGCCAGGACAGTCAGCACAATTTTTAGAATTTCTTGTACAATCAAAATATTTATCACTACTTGAAGACAGTGGTAAAAAGTTGACATTGGTTGAAGACTTTCCAAATTCTGTGATACGTAAACCTGATGAGTTTTTTACTATATTAGAGTGGGTACATATCATTTTTATGTTGTTCTATTGTGTTTTACATTTTTTTAATTTTTAGAAAAGTTTATTATAAAGCAAGATCTGCAATTGTATTTATCTGTGCTGATGAAGATATGAGTAATAATATATCTCATCAATTATTTCCTCAAAATATTAGGGATTTGTATAAAATAGAAAACATAACGTAAATATTAATAGAAGTATCAAGCAATATATATTTTATATCAAAATTTCATTTTTTAGGTTTAATGCTTGTTCTGTTACTTTAATGAAAAATTCCTTAAAAAGAGCATGCAGCTTAATACTAGAAAGATCAGATTTGTTTACTCCCCCACATAATGATATTATTGAGGCTATTGTCATAACAAGTTGTGGAGATATAAGATCTGCTATGAATCAGCTTTATTTTGCCTCTTTAAAGGGTAAGTATGCAAAATTAAATTTTGATTTATAGTAGAGTATGTGTGAATAAGTTTTACTGTAATTCTTTTTAAGTAGTATTAAATAGAGACATATTAGAGGCAGAAACAGGAGTTAAGAGGAGTCGAGGTAGACTTAAATTAGATTACAGTTTGCAAATAATTAAGGATGTGGGATGTTCTAGTATTATGGAAATAAAAAGATTAGCTCAGGATAGGAAAAAGTTTGAGTGACGACCTTATGATGATGAGTATTAAATAGGAAAAACCATAGGGAAAACAATAATTTTATTGGTTAAAATAAAAAAAAGGATACGTGATATACGCACATTATATGAGAATGTTAGGCAAAGTACCTTAATTAAGTCAAAGTCAAAGGAATGAAAGAGAGCTATCTGGTAAAGTTACAAATTACATAATATGGGTGAGAAAGAGACTGATCGCATACGAGTGCGTTAGTGTATGCACCACACAATTGAATGTTTGAAGTAGTACTCAAAATTGGAGTATTATTGCAGGGAATCTTCCGATGATGGCGTGCGATTAATCGTATTTTTTAACGTACTTCCTATTTTGATTTACCAGAATTAATTTCTAATATATTGCGCTAAATGAACATGCTCGTCCATATGTGCAAACAGGCCCGCCGTAAGCGGGCTTGTAAGGCGTGCATCACACGCAAATTAACATCATAAAATTTTTCCGGCGCTTGTTTCCTCCGGGAATTTTTTCCTAGATTTGGGCGGCATAACTTGTATTGCACGCGGGCGCTTAGGCGGTTAACGGCGGGTCTGCGTGCTGACGCGTAAAAAAAACATGTCCTAACTTTCTGCCGCCTGGTACATCAATTTTATAAGTAATTTTGAGCATTTTTTCTTATATTATACGTATATAGGCGGAATCTGGGCTATATCGAGATAAGGAGGGGGGAAGAATTCGAAAAAAAAAAATGGTTTTGAAGCTATAATTCACTTAAAATAGTTCACATTCCGGGAAAACCAGTGGCAGAAAAAAATCATGATGCATTTTTCCGTGTGTGAATAAATAAAAAGAAGGTGACCGTAACCGGAAAATAGAATATTCTCTTTTCAATGTGTACATGGACGTAAAAATAACGACAGAAATTTTAATAGGGCTATTTTTAATAATTCGACGAAAAAATGTCGAAAATTAGACCAAAAATGTCAAATATGGTAAAAATATGATTAAAATTAAAAAAAATCTGATATTCCGTTTTTAGGTTTTGTTAGGTCGAAATAAATGGAAAAAACTAGGGACAGAGATTTTAGACCAATTGCGTTCTCCCCAAACTACTACTAAAAGGGTGGATTTGTGAAATGACCACCTGAGTGCATTTGGGGTATCAAAGCGTAAATGCAATGTCATGCGAATAGGGATTCCTAAAAAAACCTAGATGATGAAAATACTTTGAAATAAAGTGTTTGTGTAAAATGTGGTTGCAACACACAATAAAAAAAATGCAACGTGTAATACAACACGCTACTGAAGTGAAACTTTTTCAAACAGACAAACATACCGGGATAGGAGTTAGGGAATTGTTTAATGGTATTATTTGTACATTATGCTTCCCACAGGTGCAATGCTGATAGTAAATATATTATAGAATTTTTGCCACTAGTTTCTTCCGGTTATTTCACTCTAATAGAGCCTAAAAATTTCCGAATAAAGCGACGTTATTTTTTCGATTCTGCTAAATAAATCAACCACTATTAATTTTACAAAAACGTGATAATTTGATTCACAGCTTGCAAAATTGAAAGGCAATTTTAAATTATTGTGATGTAGTTGTGTTGCTTAAATTTCAGCTTCTGGTAAACTTGAAATGCAAGAGTGTACAAGATCTAGTAATAAACGGAAACGTTCGGCCAAACCAAATGCGAAGTTGAAAAACATGTGCAAAGATGAATCATTGACATTGTTTCATGGTGTTGGCCGTATATTAAATCCAAAACGAATCGATAGAGGTGATGGATCGTGGCGTTTAGATGTTGACTTAGAGTCCCTAATCACGACATTCGCACCGAATCCCAGGAAATGCATTTTATTTTTACAGGAGAATTACTTAAAGTATTATGGACATATAGGGGACATTTCTGCAACTGCCGATATTTTAAGTTTTTCGCAAACATTTTTCGATAAATGGTCAGAAGAGTACAATAAAATGAGAGCCTATGGTTTGTGGGCGGCAGTTTTGGGATCAATGGTATATAATGAACATAAGGTATCAAAGTGGAATCAAATAACCGGTCCTACCAGACTAGAAAATAAGTAAGAATTTTTACTATAAAGCAAATGCTTAATCATTATATCTTAATATATGTAAGTTAATTAAGTTTTGTGGCTTTTATGAGGTCTTCTAAGAAAATATGTAGGGTATGCTAACTACCATATAAAAGATAGTTTTTGAGGTACTTTGAAAGGACTATGAAAATCTTACGTGATTTAGTTGTTTGCGGAATACTGATTTTTCAGTCGTTGGGCATTTAGCTCTGTGGCTCACTACCATTTGCTGCTTATGACAGAATATCAAAAGATTGGTAATTTTCGATTAGGAATTTCGATAAAACGACAACTTCGTTGGTATCGAATGTGGGCATAATCATCCTTCAAATATATATATTAATAGTCAACTAATTTCTGACAGTCGGATTTTGAGAGAAGATTTATTATTTATTATCATAACAAATTTTGGCCAACGCAAAACATAAACATTAAAAATAAAGTTTTATTTACTTTATTTGACACGAATGAATAACGGCTGTGTTACTAGATTTTAAGAAAGTTTTGCTTTAGGGGTAGATATGGTAGTACATTTTAAAATTGTTTTCATAATGTGTAGGGTGTTCAAAAAACAAATGTATTAAAGTTATATTTTTTAAATAGAACACCATTTATTTTTACATTTTAGGATTATATGATCAAAATAACAGCGAATATCATCAAGGTTTACCTCACGTAAACCTTAAGGATTTTGAAATACTTTGAATTTTGAGAAAAGAAATGTTTAAATCCCATAATTGATTAAGTTTTGTATCGCCCTTTTGAAAAAGTACCTAACGTGTACAGGGTTTCCAAGCATTATGATTAAATAAATACAAGCTTTAAACGGCAAGAGCTTGTTTATTTTAAATAGAACACCGTGTATTTTATGTCAGCAGTAGTTATAGAATTTAATACTCTGTCGAATACTATATACATTCCTATAGCCAACTGTTGGCGTTTTTATGAAAAATACACATTTTCAGAATACAAAGCGATTTTAACAAATTTAACATTTACTTTTGTTCTTTGTTTTGTTCGAAATTATTTAAAATTTCAAACAGTTGAACTGATGAGCAACGTATAGATACGTTTTAAGGACACAATTTTCAAGAAATTATTGGGCATCTACCAGCATTCACTATAATCTAATCAGAAAATATCAGTAATGAATATAATGGATCACGTGCTACGCATTTATTATTTCAGGCGTAAAGGAAATTTGTGTGATTAGGATAGCAGATCCAAAATATTCTGGAATGAGCTAACGTTTAAAACGTCTAATTAAAGAATGAAATGGCCTACATTCGGGAGCCATATCGTTGAATCGGTATTTTCAATTAAAATCTTTTGAGGTGTTGGTTCTGTTTATATGTTAATTAATATTCCGTCATAAGATCATAAATATAGGATATGGTAGTGGCTGTGTTAAACGGTATGGGGGAACCCCATGAGTAAAATATGAGTGCTAAGCACTAAACAACGGCACCATTCGCCCAAATTTGGGCGGGTTATCGTATTAATAATTTATTTGTTATCCTTTGAAGTGTCCTAAATAAAAACTGTTATTACATAATTATTTGTGCTAATAAGTGCGTAAAGATCTAAATGTAATTTCTGATTTTATGCTTATTCTTTTAAGAATTTACCCTTGTCGCTTTAGATCCTTAATAACGAATTTAATTTTACTTTGGCGGATTTTTTACACTCAAAAGTTTTATTATTAATTAATGATATAT
>NW_020438977.1:401141-426969 GCF_000699045.2 Agrilus planipennis | reverse complement strand
CCACAAATATTCTCTTTGTTATTTACAATATGTGACCTAACAACTAATCTGGTGAAATTTGGGGAATGTTAACTTTGGTATCATTTTGTTGGTAAAGTTTCTTCCTAGTGGACAAACTAAATTATATAATAAACATTCATATAGTAAATAATAACTGATAGAAAATATTTCTTAAATATAATTATGCTTGAAATAAATTACTATTTATCTACCGTTAATAGCTAATAAAGAGAAAAAATACAAAGGAATATCACAAACGTAAAGAAAGAAAGACGAGCTGTTTGAACGACGTCTCTTGGTGTGCTTTTTTAATAACGTCGATAATTGACAAATTTCACTAAATATTTTAAGGTCGCCTGTTTTCATAGCAACGCGCGCAATGAACACAATAAAATACACAACTGAACAGGACCGCTTTTATATGAATAATCGAAAATATAGCATTTTTAAGCATCATTACATCGTCGCTTATTTGTACTGTGTAAATAATATTGAAACAGAAAAATCTAACACAAAAAAATAAATGCAGCATACGGAATTTTTGAAATTTGCGCAAAATACACAAAAAAAATGGTAAAGGCAATTATACTGGTGACGAATCATCGGTAGTATTGAAATTTTTAAGAAGATCCCGTAACCGTATTATTTCCTTTGTCGCTGCTGCTAAGTCTGTTTGTAGACTCAACTCTTTCTCTCTTAGCCTCTTTATATCTTTTTGACAGGTCTGAAACAGAACAGGATATTAGAAAATAGTAGGTATACTGTTCAATTTGAAAAGTAGTTTTGCAATCGTATTTTAAAAAATTAACCAAGTTTCATTTCATTTAATATATGTAGTGAACAAGAAAGGTAAACTGTTTTATATTTATCATACAGGATTCAAATGTGAAAGTGGAATAGCTACTAGTAATTTCGGAAGACCATTTTTTATTTATTATTATGGTGAAGTTAAATACCTTAAATAAATGTGTATTTAATTAATTTGCAAATATAGGCCGATTGCAGCATATTACGACACTTCGACACTTACCACATTCTGTTTTAAGAGATCCAGTTTGTCGCATTTTAGCCTGGTTACTTCTTGTACTAAGGCTTCTTGGTTAACGACATTATTTCCTAGAAATCCTCCTCCACTACCACCTACAACTGTAGGCCTTTCCTGACATAGGCTGCATGCCTTTGCAGCAGTTTCCGCACTCGACATGCTTTCTAGGCCGGTATCACTGTCCACGTATCCACCACCACCACCCAAGTGCTCCAAGTCTTCGCTCGTCAATGACGAGTCGTCACTCGCTTCAGATAGGGCGGGACGGGAGCAATGAGAATGTGCATGTGCCGTTAAGTCTGGAGAAGACGATGCCGTCGATGAAGCACCGCCGCCCCCATTACTGCTGCTGCTGCAACTGCTTTTATTGCTTTTGCCATTCGAGACAATGGAACTCTTTGAAAGAGATCTTCCACTCTGAAAATAATTAACTTATAGAAGTTGTATATACAAATAGTTGTACATAACAATTGAGTAACAATTATAATTTTTATTTAGAAAGATCAAATTTAACAAATCTTGCATGTAAATTGCATATTTAAGAAACTATAAAACTAAAATATTCAATTTTTTGGATAGATTAGATCATTTTCAACCCTTGGAAAAGATATACTTTTTGGTTTTGTAAATGTGAGATTGCAAACACATGTCGTTTTTCATGTATAATTTAGTTTGCTTGATCTTTTTTGAGAACATCAGACATTAAAAAAAACCGACAGCGGTTTACGTCTTAAAAACGTTTTTCTGCAAAAAATATGTATCTCATCATTTTTGATGTAGATTAACACCTCGAAAGGTTTCCTTGTTAGTTTCTCCTTTTTCAAATTCACTCCATTTTCATTTTCTTGTGTAACACAATCCATACAAGTTTCAAACGTTTTTTTGAAATAATAGGTGTTTAAAATTATATATCAAAGTATGTATTGTAAATGCTTCATATATTATTAATTTCCCTTACTCGCGTAACTATTACAGACGAAAATTGCAGAATCATGTAATACTTACTGAAGGCGTTGATTCAGAAACAACAGCGGGTTGACTGGTTTTCTTCGTAAGCTTTTCATGTTGATTGTGACCATTCGACGACAAATTCGTATCGACACTTTGGCTAGATTTCACTCTAGCACTCCAAGCCTTTTTGACGGTATCAATAAATCTTGATCCGGGTCCTGAGTCACTTTTTGGCGTACCGGGAGGCACAATTGTGTTTGTTCCAATTCCTGCTCCTAAGAATTCGTTCGTTTTTTCTCGTAATTCTTCCGTAAGAGCGTGTAAAAGTGATGTACGTGTACGTAACTCAAGTTTTGCAAATTTTTCGGCTTTATAGCAGGCGTTTTCAGCGTTGATTAACTTTGTTAATAGAAATTCCTTAAATTCTGGTCCGTGACGGAAAACGGCAGGTGTTGGTAGCGTTGGACCAAAAAATGGTACATCGTCACGAGCCGTCACGCTCACTTTGTACCTAGAATAGAGATAACAATTAATTGATAACCATAAAATTTTGTAGGTAGTGTACTTATCAGATATAATATATGTATGTACATCTCGATCAGCAAATTATTTGATTTAAAAATACAGAATTTAGGAGTGCACGATCTTTGACGTGTTTATTATTAGGACATACGCCTGAGTTCGTTTAAAACAAATTATTTTAAGAAACAAATAAAATGTTTACTCAATGTTGAAACGGTGCGGCTGCTCTCCTCAGATTAACACTTACGATTAGTTATTTCACTGACTTTGTCTAGAAGCACTCCGGGTATATTAATAATCGGAATAGACAATTTTTCTATTTTCAGGATCATTGTAATGATTCGACTTAATATTAGGATAACCATACCGCTTGGTACACTATCTTGCTCTGAAAATAGCGAGCAAAAAACTGCACGAGATCTAGGTAGACTGCTGGATGAGAAATCCAGCAATTGCAATGTCTACTGCTAACCTATCTCACCTATTTTCTATTTTTCATAGCGCCCTCTGGTCTCCTACTTTTTCGAGTACCTCTTCATTTCTAACCTTTTCTTTTAATATTCTTCTATAATGCAACATCTTATATGCTTCTTTTCACACTCACGCAGAGTCATGCTCCAAACACAATTTTTATTAATAATCTTTGGAATTTCTAAATTAACCGATCACGAAAAGAAATTTCTTCTTTGTTGTAAATCTCCAGCGCTTTTGTCATATTGAGTTATATATATAGTTACATATATTTGGTAAGTATTGAAAATTGGAGACTTCTTCTAGTAAATCGTCATCTATTTTTATATTAATTTTAACCCTACTTTTATATCCGTCCTTTACCAGTGTTTTGATTTTATTTTAATTATTTTTATACCAAAATCCTGTGCCAAAAGCGTTTCCATTTTATTTACAGCTAGTTATATCTTCTTGCTTGATGCTAATACTGCTATCCATATAATTCACAAATCTAAGCATGCTAATCTTTTGTCCTTGAATGTCTATATATACTATGTACTACAACTGAAATTAGAAAGGACTCGAGGTGGCTTTGCGAAGTTCAGAAACTCATCTGATAACGGCTGTGGAAGCTGACGAGGTACTTCATCAATGAATT
The DNA here is from genome assembly GCF_000699045.2 of Agrilus planipennis. NCBI lineage: Eukaryota > Metazoa > Arthropoda > Insecta > Coleoptera > Buprestidae > Agrilus > Agrilus planipennis. The sequence continues at coordinate 423,343 of NW_020438977.1, read as the reverse complement.
AATTTGCATTAATAAAAAAATAAATAACTCTTTACTGAACTAGTACAACTTCTTCCATAGACGAATACTTTACATGAACCATTTGAAATGATCTAACCTTTTTTTTTTGGAGACCCAATTAATAAATCAAATATTAAATTTTTTTCATTACACCAACATGACGTTAGCAAATGTTCATTCCAGAATTTACTTTTTTGATACCTATTGCTTTCATCCAAACTTCTAGTTTATTTTTCTAAAATTTACAAATATATTTTTTACGTACACAAAACAGTTAGGTTTAATTGGAAAGCAATGAAAATACAGTTCAATATTTTATTGATGGTAATTAACAGACTTTTACTTTACTGACTAACCTATTATTTCTTTTTGAACCAGGTGAAAATTTTGCAGATTTCACTTTTCATTTATTAATTTATTCAACGTTTTTTAACATTATAATAAAAAACAATCACGATTAACAGTACTAATTCACAGTACGATTCATGGACATTTTTACCACAAATTTTGAGAGTAGTGGCAAACTTTGTGTTTCGAACACTCCCGATCCATTGAAAATAGCTTTTTCCCTAAATTGCGATCATCTAGAGTCTAGATTCCAGACCTTTGCAATCTTCTTAAGACTTTTGTAGAGGACTTACAACATGGAAATTTATCTCGAATATTAATAAAATACCGATTTGGTACTTTCATAAACTTGCATTTGTTTCGCTTACATTGCAACTTCTTCAATGTTTTACATTAAACTTTTAATTTACTGTTACGATCATGTGTATACGTGTAAAAAGAAGATCAATAGGCCGTTTCCTTTTAAGTCTGTTAAGAAGTAGTAAATCATACGTGCGAGTACACACCAGTAGTTTGAGAAAATCCTCGACAAGACAGGGAAAATTGGTACTAATATATGACAGATACAATATGAAGGAGAATAATTGAAGAGTAGCAGTTGTATACATAAATACGTAACATAATCCGTGCAAATGCTAGGTAATACACGATGATATAAAAATACAGATCCATAAGACCTATTAAGATGTGAAGAAAAAAATTTGTACTCCTTTTGCGGTCGAATTTCAACCACTGGGCGATCACTAGTTATGAATACATNTAATTTAGTTTGCTTGATCTTTTTTGAGAACATCAGACATTAAAAAAAACCGACAGCGGTTTACGTCTTAAAAACGTTTTTCTGCAAAAAATATGTATCTCATCATTTTTGATGTAGATTAACACCTCGAAAGGTTTCCTTGTTAGTTTCTCCTTTTTCAAATTCACTCCATTTTCATTTTCTTGTGTAACACAATCCATACAAGTTTCAAACGTTTTTTTGAAATAATAGGTGTTTAAAATTATATATCAATTATAGATATTTTTATTTTTAATAAATTTTTCTAAGTCACCGCTGTATTTATCTACTTGCTGTAGATTTTTAACAAATGTTTAACAAGTGAAATCATAAAATAGTTGTAAGTAGTGTTCAAAATTTTCATGGGTAATTATTTTGCCAAACTTGTTGCTGTCTGCTGTAATCTAATCTGTTGTAAACATACATAAAGTTTTCTATTTCTTATTCTTGTGTTGTTTAATGGGAGATCTTTTAGATTCCAATACAATAAGTAACTATATTTTTATTCCATGATACCTTATCTAATTTGTAGAGGAAGAAATGAACATTCAACCATTGCTGTCAATTTTAGGCTTTTCAAAAAAAAAAACTAATACTAGTAAGAATTATGCGTCAGTCAAATCTAACGACGTCAGACGTGAAACTGTGTATGGTATTTAATGAATTTCACAATTATTAATTGTAAATATAGACACACACAAAAAAAAAAAAATAGTCTTATTAGACTGGTAATAGTTACAATAATTAATTAAATAATTATTTATTAGTATCAATTGTCAGATTATTCTGATAAACTGAGACTAATACCTGGCGATTATTTTTAGCCCTTCGCTTTGTGCTGATCTTTGTTACTGTAGCGAGCACGAGTGTGTTTGTGTGCGATAGGGCACACGTGTGCGTGAACGGCTTATCGATTCGCCGACTAGCTGCAGGTGCCTTTCCTCATGTGCGCCGTATTTGTAAATGTGTGTTCAAAGAAAAAATAAGCTATTCGGATGTTTCCAGAAGGTTTCAGAAAGTTTTAATTGTTGAAATAGTGAATACCGTTTTTACTTATGAAGCATTAATAATATTATTAATTATTAATTAATATATTATCCAAAACGAATCGATAGAGGTGATGGATCGTGGCGTTTAGATGTTGACTTAGAGTCCCTAATCACGACATTCGCACCGAATCCCAGGAAATGCATTTTATTTTTACAGGAGAATTACTTAAAGTATTATGGACATATAGGGGACATTTCTGCAACTGCCGATATTTTAAGTTTTTCGCAAACATTTTTCGATAAATGGTCAGAAGAGTACAATAAAATGAGAGCCTATGGTTTGTGGGCGGCAGTTTTGGGATCAATNGTTAGGTTTAATTGGAAAGCAATGAAAATACAGTTCAATATTTTATTGATGGTAATTAACAGACTTTTACTTTACTGACTAACCTATTATTTCTTTTTGAACCAGGTGAAAATTTTGCAGATTTCACTTTTCATTTATTAATTTATTCAACGTTTTTTAACATTATAATAAAAAACAATCACGATTAACAGTACTAATTCACAGTACGATTCATGGACATTTTTACCACAAATTTTGAGAGTAGTGGCAAACTTTGTGTTTCGAACACTCCCGATCCATTGAAAATAGCTTTTTCCCTAAATTGCGATCATCTAGAGTCTAGATTCCAGACCTTTGCAATCTTCTTAAGACTTTTGTAGAGGACTTACAACATGGAAATTTATCTCGAATATTAATAAAATACCGATTTGGTACTTTCATAAACTTGCATTTGTTTCGCTTACATTGCAACTTCTTCAATGTTTTACATTAAACTTTTAATTTACTGTTACGATCATGTGTATACGTGTAAAAAGAAGATCAATAGGCCGTTTCCTTTTAAGTCTGTTAAGAAGTAGTAAATCATACGTGCGAGTACACACCAGTAGTTTGAGAAAATCCTCGACAAGACAGGGAAAATTGGTACTAATATATGACAGATACAATATGAAGGAGAATAATTGAAGAGTAGCAGTTGTATACATAAATACGTAACATAATCCGTGCAAATGCTAGGTAATACACGATGATATAAAAATACAGATCCATAAGACCTATTAAGATGTGAAGAAAAAAATTTGTACTCCTTTTGCGGTCGAATTTCAACCACTGGGCGATCACTAGTTATGAATACATAGTTAAGTATTAAAAAACTCGTTACAACTGGCGTCAGGTGTGGGGTTGAGGATAACTTGTAAGAAGAAAACTTTCTAGTAAACATGGCAAAAAATTAGGTAATCGATTTAAAAGTGGTCGGGTTGACGCAAGAGCTTGAAGAGCGAGGTGGAATTGAAATTGCTAAGAAACTTATCGTTTTTGCCCTGATATGCGCTCGTTTCAATTCGTAAACATTTTTGTTTGACGGCGAATAGGAACAAAAATTAAATAGAACATTTAAAGTGAATTTTGAAAAAAAAAAAGACCCATTTAAATAAATAGTCATTAGAAAATTCGTTACACTATGTTTATAAAAATTTCTTTTGAATTGAATATGAAATTCTTGGTTAGGTCAGCAATTTATCGAAACCACCAAATATATGGATCACACTCTGCAAGATTTTATATTTGAGCTCTTTTAGCTATCCGTTTTCAACTTAAAGAAGGATTTATTCCTCTGCGTGTATTTGTTGGATCTCTATTATAATGAAAAAAGGATGTTTAAACAAAAAGAATTTATTTGGCGCAAAAAAGGAACACTATTTTCTTTAGTTATTCACAAGTGTTTAAAGAAATTTTAAAATTGCAAATAACCTTTAAACAACAAGAATTCATTTGGTACAAAAATTAACTTATATTATAAATTAAATAAAACTTCACTTTTTTTAAGCCGGCTCTAAATTCTAAGTTCTAGGGACATTCATCTAGGTTTAGCAATGATGACCAATAATTGAATACGTTAGTGGACATCACTCTCGTTCTTGGTTACTGCTTGCAGAAAGAGAGCTGACCAAGCAGATTCGATTAGGCTGCCATTTGGTAAATATATACAGCAGCAGTCATTTTAAAAAGCTTCGGAACCTAACCTGTTAGTAGCAACCATCGACATATACTAATGGATGTGCCTTAGCCGTATGTCGTTGTAATAATTTTTTGGTTCGAAAAGAGTGAGAGAGATGGCGTATGGATTTCGGCGCAGGGCGTCTTAACAACGGCACTATCGTGAGAGAGATTGGTATTGTCCGAAACTTCGTTTCATCTCTTTCTTTTAGCGTTCTGACCGCTAAGGCACGTCCATCAGTATACGTCGATGGTAGCAACTGACAGTCTTACTATTTCGAAGTAATTTACGGAATGCATATGTTTGATATCTCATCATCATCACCATCATAATGTCGCCAGTCCTAAGACTGGTTGAACATACCTCTACTCATTCTTACTCGGAGCTAATCTTCGTATTTCCTTAAAACTACAACATCCCACTTCCTTAACTATTTGTAAACAGTAGTCTAATCTAAGTCTATCTCTACTCCTCTTAGCACCTGCTTCTAATATATCTCTAACTAGGCCTTTATGCCTGAGAAGGTGTCCTACCAACCTATCTCGCCCATTTTTTATCGAATTCCCTAGTGCCCTCTATTCTCCTTCTCTTCATTTCTAACTCTATCTACGACATCCTTATCACCTGTAATACCACACTTCAAACGCTTCTAACCTTTTCATTTCTGCCGCTTTAACCGTTCACGTGATGATTGTTAGTTCTTTATACAGAATACTTTGACCGAAATTTATAATTATTAGTCAAAGAACGTAAGAAACTTCGTTCCTACCGGGTGTCCCAAGACACCACGCAGGTTTTTATTTTTCACATTTTGGTAAAAGAGCTTTATTCTAAGGCTTACCTGGCATTTGGAGTATTAGGATCAACAGGCTGGACAACTATGAAAGCATGCAAGAAATGTGACGCAATCATATCCGGAGAGAAGGGGGTGTTTTCTTCTTGAAAAACGATGGCCACTATGTCGTTTCCGATGTGCCGTTTCCTCTGCAACTGTTGAGGATCGCTTTCTGTGTACGGCAACAATGTGGACACATGAAACATGATCTCTCTTTCCTTAAAGATTTCGTAGACGGCTTCGTCGCCCGTGTAGCCGTTCTGAATATCGAGACCACCACGATAGCCTTTATGGTCTTTTAATTGTATCCTCCGTCCAAGTAAAGATAAGAATTCATCGAAAGCAGGAGTAGGGACGTTATTGCAAAATAATTCTTCTTCGGTTGTTTGGCCACGTTTCTGGTATAGTACGCCAAATTTGAAATTCGAGACAAGAACGTGTTCGTCGTAATTTGCGATTAATTGTGACGCCTTCGGATAGAGCACAGGTGTAAAATTGTCGATGTTCAACTGCTCGTTGAGAAGTTTGGCCATTTTTGATGGGCTTGGATTGGGATCTAGACACGAGGAAGGAACGATTTCGTGCATAGTGCCCGTCTTCAAACGAAGCAGAATACGTGTATGCTCTTGGTTTGCTACATTTTCTGTTTTAATGGATAGTAGGACTGGACCAATATTTTCGTCCGTTCCAATTAACGTTGTGTGTTCCTAGAAAAAAAAGAAACGCTTTTTATTTAACTAATTATTTATAAAACGAAAAATATAGAATAAAAGTAAAAACAGCAGTTCTATGGTATAGCGGGATACACAATTCAATATAAATGTAAAACATTGGAAATGTGAAGCAGTAAGTAAAAAGAAACTTTTTCTGGTGTTTTATATTTTGTCTTTTTAATTAAAATGATTCACAAGAAATGCATTAACCAAAGTTTAACCAACTCGCATATGACTGGTTTTTTGATTCCATGTCGATGTAGGTAAACGTTCCATCTAACGGTTGTGATAAGGTACGCTGTTCATTATTACAACTGAATCCGACTCAAGTTTTGAAAGAATAGTCTTGCAGTGTAAAATTAACTTGATTATTCCACGTACGAGTAAAGTGAGAGTGTACTGAATTGTTTTCGATGAATTAAAGTTAACTTACGATTAGGTAAATAATAATGATTTAAGCAAAAAATTCATTCAACAAATCATTATCATTTACAATTCACTTAATGAAAGGAAGTTGCGTTCAATTAGTATTCATAACCGCACTTTTTGCATTTCTTCCTCTTTCCTTTTTTTTTTCAACCAAAGTACGTTATTAACATATAAAATAGATAAAAACTCATGGGCATATTTGTATATTGACCTTTGACCAGGATGCGAATTATGTAGTAAGTATAGCAATAAAACTATTATTCTCTAGTTTTATCGGCAAATCCATTAATACGTAAATATAATGCTCTGCGTGAAATAATAATCCGCTGTAAACATAAACATTGTTTCACACGTTTCTTCGAACACAATAAGTATATGGGTGTGTCTTTTCTCCATGAAAGATTCTTTTTTTTTACATGGCCTTGTTAATTAACATCAACCAAAATAGGTAAGTCTTTAGGGTTACCAACTCAAAATTTTAGAAAGTCTGGAGATCGTTCGAATAAGTTTGGAGACATCCATTTAATAAATATATAGATAAATGTACAAAAAAACTTACTCGTTTTGAACATTTAAGAAATAATCAACTAGTAAATTAATTAATAGCTCACTGTATGCTAAAGGTAGATAATTAGTTTAGTAACTGCATTATGTGTGACATTCAATAAGAACATTGCCAATAATAGAACAATAAAATTTTGTTTTTCATAAAAATTGAAAAATCCGGAGATTATTTTCTATGAACTGGAGTTCGGAGAAAACTTGATTCTAGGGTTTCCAAATTAAAACGATAAAGTTGGTAACCCCACAAGTCTTCAACTGCAACAACGATGAGTAGTTCTTTTTGCGCAAACATCTTTCCGTTACCATTACTAATAAATTTTGCATCCACACTTTGAGCTTTATGGCTTATTTCGCCTTTAGGAACCACAAATCGGTAAAGTAACTACAAACAAGAAAAAACACCTCGATCCTCGGATATTTTCCATCTCTTGAGGTAATTGATCATGAAACAATTTGTTCGAAAGCCAAGGAACATCGTTCTTAGAGTTTGGATGAAAACATTTAAGAGTTATAAGGGTAAAACGTAACTACGATAACTCGAGCGAAAAACGACTGTAAGTTTGTCGAAAATGGGCAAAGTTTTTATTAGTTTCCCATCAGCTATTGCAAAAATTTCACTCAAACTTTATTCTTATCGACTATCATCTAAAATATACGCTTACGGGTCATTCAAATACTACGTAAGCAGAATTTTAGTAATTTTTGAACCCCCCCTCTCCCCTTGACAGCAAAAGTGAGCACCCCACCACGATACTCATGCAATCATTGATTAGTGTATATATTTTTAAAATCCTTTAGGATTCTTTATTGATGTTAGTGAGTCCAGAAATAGGAATTTACAGATTATAAAGGAATTTAATGCCCATTTAATATATATTCAAGCAATTTAATTATTAACATCGTAATTAAATATTACATTCCTAACATATAAACGAAAGGTATTCGAAATAATAGGAGAAAAGAGGACTTTATGGAAGTCGATAAGAAATAGGCGAGATAGGTTGGTAGGATATCTTCTCAGGCATGAAGGTCTAGTTAGAGACATATTAGAAGCTGCAACGGATGTTAGGAGGGGTAGAGGTAGACCTAAATTAGATTACTGTTCGCAAATAGTTAAGGATGTAGGTTGTTCTAGTTTTAGAGAAATGCGAAGAAAAAGTGGAGGTGCGTGTCCAACCAGTCGTAGGCCTGACGACCTTATGATGATGATGAACATATTAATTTATTTTTTGTCATATTTGTGCAAATTAGAATGTACTAAATTTTTCAAAAGTCAGAAAAAGTAAATACAGTAGATTTCATTTATTACGACCTTGGTTGTAGTGATCGTTTTGCTATAGCGACGTTAAATCCCTTGAATTTAAAAGATAATTTAGTACAAAATTCTTGTGGTTATAGCGACTTCGGATATAACGCCGAGTTTGGGTGTGGTAACTGTGTTTTAAATGAATCATTTGTAACAAATCCCTAATAATCCCATGTAGATAAAGCGACCGGAGTCGGCCACAAAAAACGCAGAGCTTTCTTATCTTTTGTTTACATCCACACAGATGGTCAGCAAGTACGGTGACCTTTATCGTTTGTTTATAGATGTTATACGTTAAAATAGTTCAGTTACAAATGATATTTTGAGTAGCAACTGTGTTTAGGTAACTTTTGAATAAGTATGACTCCCAGATGCACATTTACTGTTAAAAAAGGCGGAGATTGTTTGAAAATTGAAAAATGGTGAAAACTATATATACGTGTCTGTATCTCTATACCTTTACTGTAACGACTTCCGGATATAACGACGAAATTACAGTGGTCCCTTCGTCGTCGTTATACCCCAAATCCACTGTAAATATTACTGACGTAATCACCATTCCAACCTCCTCGCCCCTCTATTATCAAAAATAAGCAAAGCAAAGACCCCCAGTCCCCTTTGGAATGCAGTTGTACCGAGCAAATTTTATTCTATCGATATTTTTTATTTATTTATTATTATCGCCTCTTGTACGCTGGCAAGGATTTACTATTTCCCAAGGTTTTTGTTTTTTAAAGGAATGATTAGAATGCACAGAAGTGCACAATCGATAACGGTAGCCATCCGTTCAAAGGATCTAGTATCCGGTTAGTTGTAGGAAAAGTGTTCCACCGTCCTTTCTATGTTCTTACCTCGCAAATTATTGTTCTGTGATAGAAACATTTTTACACCAAATTTCAAATCACTACCCTCAAAACTATTTCAGATTTTAACGGTGCATAGATATTTACAAGGTTTATATATATATTATATTTTTTTTTTCAGATTCTTATTTCATTGATAAATGGTTCAATTTTAAGGGCGGTTTATTTTAGTTAAAAAAATTTGTACAATCGTCTATTCTTCAAGAGTAACATAAAAAATTACACAAAGCTTGAATATTGTAGGTGGAACATTGGTTAAAAAAATAAATAAATAAAAATCAAGGTTCCTCGCGACTTCTTCATTTGTACAACTTATTATACTGAAATTAATTCCCCAAAATATATGCTTCATTGGTTGTATATGTTACTTATTTTTTTTTAACAAATATCTACTGGGGGGCTTTGTGTAATTTTTTATGCTTTTGTTAGAGAATAGACGATTATACTATTTATTTTAGTTCTTGGTATTCTGGGCGTAAGTTCTATAAACCATTTCTAAAAATTAAACATCTTGTCTTTTATCATTTATTAATGAAATATTTTTTTTTTATATAAACTTTATAAATAACTATACACTCTTATTGAGAAATTAAATAGGTTTAAAGATAATTAACTTTTAAGTTAAGAGATGCCGTCCCGCTCTCCCACATTATTGAGAGGAGGGGTTTGAAAGTGGGACAGTCCTGAGAAAGGAATAGTTAGAACACACGTTTGTTGCTTAACTTTTTCAAATGCGTGCGGGTGTTAAATGAGCATTAAAAGAGCAATAGGGTTAAAGACATCTGCGAGAATACCTAACAGATTTGGAATCTCCTACAATAATCAAATTTTCTCCAGTTTTTGTGGGTGTGTGGTTTTCCGGGTCATCTACCAGTTACCAAACACCAGTTTAGCATAAGTGGAAATGCCCTAAAATATGTTCTTGAATGTTTCTAATGTTATTCTCAACTAGAATATTCTCGATATCTAGGATTGTCCTTAAACAGAATGTTCTAGAGTAAACCAGAAGAATCGAGATCATTCTAGAATGTTAGAGGCCAAGTGTAACTGGCGAGGTTGTCTTTTGACACTATATTAAAGCATTTTCATTATTTTGACAAGTTTCTAAATAATAACATCCGCCACAGCTAGAATTTACTAAAACGAATTGGACTGGAAGAGTTGAGAACATTCTGGAATGTTCGAGAACTATTATGTATGAGTGGTGAATATGACTTCTGAAACTATATTAGGGTATTGTTCTAAAAATTGTTTGTAATTTCCTATAACTTATCTTATCATCATCATAAGGTCGTCAGTCCTAAGACTGGTTGGACATGCACCTCCATTCTTTCCTATCCGGAGCTAATCTTCTAATCCCTAAAACTAGAACATACCACATCCTGAACTATTTGCGAACAGTAATCTAATATAGGTCTATCTCTACTTCTCTTAACTCCTGTTTCTACCTATAATATTTCTTTGACTAGACTTTCACGCCTAAGGTGTCCTACCATCCTATCTGGTCAATTTTTTATCGACTTCTATGGAGTCCTCTGTTCTCCTATTCATTCTAATACCCCTTTATTTCTAACATTCTCTATCCACGGTATTCTCATCATTCGGCGGTAACACCACACTTCGAACGCTTCTAACCCTGCATTCACACAGACGATTTTTTGCCGTGGCCGTGCACGGCAACAGTGCCATGTATAATAGTAATTTAGTAATACATTGGTTTATATGCAAGCTTTCACACAACACGGTTTGCTGCCGGAGCCGTACACGGCTGCCGTCGCAGCACGGCATGGGGACTGCAACGGCACGGCGCCGAGGCCGTGCACGGCAACATTGAGACAAGCAAGTGTATGGAAGTATTCACACGGCAAAAATTGTTTTCAGGATCGTTTTTTTCTTTGAATTGTGCAGTTAACAGAAGAAATTATATAGTGTAGCGGATAATAATACCGCTATATTTAATTTAAAATATATATTTGACTAAACATTATATTACACCCTTTTGTAAATCATCTTGCAATTTTACGCATAATTCATCGAAACTTCTAACGGACATTCGAAAATAATTAAAAAATTTGGAGCTATCCTCTCGTAGCTCATGAAATAATGTTACAAATTCACGCATCAATTGTCTGTTTTCAAGTAGTGGATGAATCCAAAATATTCTTGTTTTTTGTGTTTTTCTGCGATTATGCCATATCATTAGTAACAACATGCGTTTTTTTCTTTCGTTTATTTTGGTCACGTATCAAAACAAAACTAACCCGAAGTGAAAAACTGTGTGCAGTGTGAACGCAAAGTAAAATGAAATTACGGCACGGCACGGCACGGTTGCCGTTAGAAAACCGTCTGTGTGAAAGCAGGGTAACTGTGTCTTTTCCACCAAGTCCACCGTCTATATTTTGCACCCATACAGCGCCGCGCTCTAAACATACACCTTTAACAATATTTTTCGAATTTCTCAATTTACCGTTCGCGAGCATAGAAGTGACTTCTTTTAGTTTATCGTTAAGTACTGCAGAGTTTTTATCATAACCTTGGTAGAAGAAACATAATAGCTCAAAACCCCAACGCCAAAACATGACACTGTAGTTGTCCGAAGCACTTTTCGGTAACAAAGTTACCTTCTTCACTATCTATTCTGTTTGTTCTACAACAACCGCCAATGTTTTTCCAATCTTCATATAACCTTGGTGGGTAACCCAATTTGTCATCAAGAAAATGAAATCATGCTTAACTGATGGCAAAACCGACAGATGGCGCACCGTTATTATTGTACATTGTACGTTGTAAATGTTTCTTGAAGAACGTGAATGGCAATTGAAATTTTCCAAATGCTTCAAAAATTCATAGAAAAGATACGATTAACAGACGTTAGAGCGGAAAACAAAAATAATCAATTGTGAATCTTTACATTTGCCTACTTTTTTCACGTCACGTAGGTTCACACAAGTATTTATGTTTACGTGTATAATGTAGTGAGACGCCAAGATCTGTCGTTCCGTGTTTTAATTTCGATGAGAACTTTCCCATTCTCACGAAGAGGGAAAGAAAGAAAGAACGGACGAGCGAACACATACACGTAAGATATACATGTATACACAGAGTGACTGACATGGAGGCGCCGGAATTAATTTCCATTCACGTCCTGCCACGCCGCAATAATCCACCATGCTAAATATAACATTATCCGTTTTGCAAATGTTCTGTCTTGTACATAGAGAAAATCTATTAAACCTAACGGTGAACTGATAATAAAAATTGTAGTTATGCGACTTTTTAAGGATGTTTGGGAGGTATGTCAAAATGCTACGAGACAAATAAAAATCTGGAAGAACGTTCCTCATTAAATTCTAAAACGCCTGTAAAAATTACAAATCGATTCACTAAACCGTTAAAAAGTTATTGAAATTTTAAAAAATTGTAATTTTAGACGTCATTTTATGGAGATTCGTTAACCGAACAGATTAAATTTATTTTTATTAACAAAAATTTCAAACTTTTAGAATAAGTAACTTGAACTCTGGAGAATCACTTTAGCGTAAGGTTATTCAAATTCACTAAATGGTTATCGAGAAAAAAATGAAAAATTAGCTGAAAATATCTGCAATTTTAAAGTTTTAATTATTATTTAAACGTATTAAAAAGTTTTACGCTCATTATTAATAAAGATTGAAACTAAATATTTTTTTGTTTCGAAGTTGAAATCAAGGCATATTCACTGCCAAAAGTCAGTTAAAAAATTTCCATATTATTCGTTATTTCTTATTTTATTCAAGTTTTTGGTCAAATTCCAAATTTTCTCTCAAATCGTATACTTTTTTTTTTTAGTATAGATAGTATTTATTTACCTCATCATATGCTGCAAAACCTAATTAATCACGAATTTCTAATTTTATGTACTCTTGTCTCCGTTTGTATCTCCGAAACATCCTTAAATTTAGATATTGTGCAAAAATTGAAACTTATCTAAAGTGAATACACGAATTTCTCCAGAGTATACATACAACATAACTGGAGAAATATCAAATATATCGGAGATTACAGCAACAGTCCAATAGTAACATAGAAATACTACATTGAAGGCATTGAACATTACTTATTATTTATGATAGTTTGTTCACGTTAAACGGAGGTCTAGCATAATTAAAATGTTTGTGACACAATACGGGGTTTTTATAATTAGCAGTTGACATTATCGAGATTCTATTGTAATAAGCACAAGCAGTGTGTGAATGTTATCTCATGTTTAAGTTCTTGACCAGATTTGGAATTTATTTGTTCCCATCAAGTGAGTTTCGATAAATTACTAATGTGAAGTAATAAGCGACCAGTTACACAGTTATTAATTTGGTTCACGTGCCTGTTTTCAGGATTGGGATCCGTCAAATGGGAGGAGCTTAAAAACATGGCGTCGATTAGGGAAAATTTATCGTAGTTCCTATAGTGTACCGTGCAATTTCCAAGTTTTTAAATTACGATAAAATGATAAGTATTGACACAATATGTGATTGGGCTGACACAAAGCCTCGGAAAGGAAATTTCGTTGAAGGTGAGCGTGTTTTTAATGCCAATCACATTATAAAATTCGGAAATAACAAATCCGGAAGCTAGCCTTCAAATTCCGTCAAGTTTACTGCCTACTTTTTACAAACTTCGGATTTAAAAAGTGATTCACGTTATATAATTGGTGAGGTGATTCTGGGTGATTTAAGCAATATCATATCAATGACTTGCACGTGCAAAGCCGATTTAAGAGAACGTTGCAAACACATTATTGCAACTTTGTTGTATTGCAGCAGGTAGGTTCTTAACCTCAAAATACTTATATCGTATCATTAGAATTGTGTTAAATCAATTACACAGGAATAAATAATTTCTCACTTTATAATTTTAGTATGATTCTAGTTTTAAATATTAAGGTTATGGCTGATGGTAAATACTTGCTGAAATATAATCATGTGCATTAAAATGACGTGAACAAATTTTTATTCCGGAATTCACTTCTTTGATACCTACTGCTTTCATCCAAGCTTCTATTAGTTTACTTTTTTCTCTAATTTTCCGAATATATTTTTTACATATATAAAACGGTTAGTTTTTATTGGAAAGTAGTTAATGTAGGTGAAGAGTGAAGATCTATGTCTGAAGTGCTATTGCAGCTTTTCACTGAACATATTAACTTTTTATTTGATTTAACTTTAGAAGAATACTTCGTCGACTCCATCATCAAAAAAATTTTTACTTTTTTAACGTGTTTTATTATTTTAATAAACAATTTTACAATTTGCGTGCACGGTTCCTATGTAAATTTTTCCCTCGTTCGAGTTATAAATTTTGCCACCAGATGGTGTATGCCCATTTGACGGATCCCAATAATGATCGATAAACGTCTGGAAGGATATCGATTGATTATATTGTGTGGTAGGTTTATTTATTGCAGTTGCAGGTCATTTTTGAAATGCGAATACTGGAAAACCAAAGAAAGTAACGATTATGTTACCCGCTTTCTAATGACTTTTATTGGTATCCAAAGAAGTCGTTAATCGCGTCAAACTACATATTACAAACTGTTAGAAGCTATATACAATGAAAGGCAAAAGTTAAATTCGTAAGCACGAAAATAAAATTCGGCTCAGTTTAATTTTAAAATACTAAGGTAAACCATCCTGATGTTCATATTGCATTAAAGTCTGTTCTGAATGCAGCTACAATAATACAGACACATTCCACACTTAGTTTTGAATTTCAGACGCCAGAAATACATATTTTCTCAGTAAATTTAATGTGAGCGCTGACCGAAAATGTAAACAAAAATTAGCAACAGTAAAATATTTCGAATAACTTAGCTTTTTTAACATATGTGTATACATACGCACCTAGATTCTTAAGTGCAACACGTACTAAATATAGGTACTTTAAGAAAACTTCTTGAATTTAAAATTCTTCTACTGCTTAAAAGTTAAATTATAGGTATCATCATCCACATCAATACCCTTCTTACATAATATGGTGCATATGGTTTTTCTTTTCATTTTTGAAGTGAAACTTCTTTACGCACGGTAGGGTATAGTACATTACGTATCGAGGGAAGAAACAGGGTTATTTCAGACTGCATGTGAATTGCCACCCTCGTCTTCGGCAATGCAGTGTGAGACAATCCTGTTTCTTCCCGAAGTACGTATACTATTTTTTGTTATGTTTGTGCGGAAAGCTCGTCATTAAATTGATATTTGACGAAATAAGAGTAAATGATTTAGAGGTTAGAAAGACATTGTCATTGAACAACTGATTTCTGCACATGACCATAAACTTCAGCGCATGCGCTCAAAAGACTAATTTCCCGACTAAAACACGGCTGAAAAAAGGCCATTACTTCCCTATTTCATAGCACGCAAAACGAGCTTTCCGCGCTAACATGACAAAAAGTTCGTTTCATGCAAGTTGCTATGTAACGGAATCATGCAACGGATGTCTCGTAGTGGGGATCGCTTGAGCCGTGAGCGCGCTTCAATGCAACGTTCGTTACAGGCAACTCCGGCATGTATAGTGTAAAATTTAAATTTATAGTGTATAAATAATAACATTAAACCAATTCCTTAACCCCTATCCCGGTATGTTTGTGTGTTTGAAAAAGTTTCATTTCAGTAGCGTGTTGTATAATTACACGTTGTATTTTTTCTTTTATCTCACGTTCCTGGAATACCGTGGGATAGTGGTAGAGTTTCTTGCACCGGATTGTAGTTCTTTTTATTTTATCATTTCTCTTTCCGGATTCATTTCATTGGAATGCAATTTCTTACTTAAGTTACTCCATTTCTCTATTAATTCTGTTAATTCTGAAAATTTAATTCCTTATGCCTGAAGTTTACTTTTTAGTTCCTAATATACTTGACATTCACTATTAGCATCTATATTTATAAAAATTCATATAGAATTGCATTTTTAACCATCAAAATACTGGAATTTGGAACTGTAGATATAACTAGTGCAGTTTTTTAACGCCCCTTTAATAGCAATTGTAATGTAAATATCGCTGTAATGTAATTACATCTTAATTATACCTTTGAATAGACGTTCTGACGAACTAAGGACAATTAAAAAGTAATATTAAACTACCACCGACTGCCCTGTAAACGCCATCTTTGGACACTTGCTTCTTAACAAGGTCGTTTTTAAATTAAAGACATCAACATCAACAAATCTTCACAGATGGCGTTTAGTGTGCTGCTTATGGTTTGATTATTTATCTCATTGTCATCATCAGTAGCTTCAGATGTGTGACGTGCTGATGAGAAGGTTGTTCTTTTTAGAAAGTACATATTTTAAGTGATCGACCGAAGGTTCGGTTTCGGCAAAAAAATCTAGCTTCAGCACCAGTTTCAGTTACGACAGAAAATCAACGGAACGTTCGGCCGCACCGAAACTCTGCGTTCGTGAATTAATGTGCGTCATTAACTTCAGTACCGCTGGACAAATACTACAGACGCCTACTTGGTGAAAATGTGGAAAAACTTTTTTTAGCGTACAATATAAAACCATATAATTACGAATACTAAAGTTAATTACTGATTTGGTAATTACACATTACTAACTGCAATTAAAAGATCTCAATGAGTGTTGTAATTATAAACGTAATTGAAATACTCAATTAATGAGTTCCTTTTTTATAATGTAAATGTTGATTATTTGCAAATTTTTGTTCCAAGAAGTGTTCATTAACATGTTTATTAATTTTCGTTTATTTTATAGCAGTAGTTTTAGGGAAATGGGATGATTAGCTCAGGATAGGAAAGAGTGGAGGTGTGTGTTAGGACTGACGACTTTATGATGATGATGATGAATATCGAAAGAAATAATTTATTTCAAATAAATAATTATTTTTTCACATACTTCAATTATTGTTTTTTATTTCATTTCATTCATAGTTTGAACCGTCTGTATAAGTGTATATAAGCCAAATTTCAGTAAACAATAGATTCTTTAACATGTCTGAAAAAGTCTCGGTTTCGGCTGAAACTGAAACAGATTCGGTTTCAGTTTTTAAATTTATTGCCTACATTTTCCTCGTATGTAGTCAAAAGGAAAAACTGACAGTTAATTTTCAATAAAAAAAGGGTCGGTTTATTTAAGTTAATTTTAAACAAAATCATAATTTTCTATATGATAGTACTGTATAATAATAAAAGGTATTAATGCAATAATTATATAAAAATAAGAATGATCTGTTGCACTTATAGTTATATAATAACATTACTATTACTGTAATATTGTTGGTGTGATTTATATTCATCGACACACGTTACTTCTACGTATATTACGTATATAATTTCCATAAGGAAACTGTGTCAAGATTTACGTCTTTATTTATTGTTATCTTCAGGGCTACGGGGGTTTTAAACATTACTTATGCATACTATAAAAATTTAGAGTCGTCTTAGACTAAAAACTACTAGTTATGTGCCAGACATTCCAAAACTTTTTGGAGAAATGCAAGAACAGCGTTCATATTGATTTNAGTTGTGTG
Source organism: Agrilus planipennis (assembly GCF_000699045.2). Lineage (NCBI taxonomy): Eukaryota > Metazoa > Arthropoda > Insecta > Coleoptera > Buprestidae > Agrilus > Agrilus planipennis. The sequence continues at coordinate 405,931 of NW_020438977.1, read as the reverse complement.
CCGGATTTGCCAAAACTTTCTAGAGAAATGCAAGATCGCCGTTCGTACTGATTTTTTAATATGATTTAAGTCTTATTTAGCAAAATACCATATTTTGTAGCATGGTAATAATATAAATAAAGTCATATTTATTTATTTAATTACCACTTCTGTATCCGATATTTTGGAATAAAATGTAAAAGCCGAATTACAAGTTTGTGGCTTTCATGAAACAATATTTTTATTGCGAATACTTTTTGCAGCTTAAAAGCTTCCCAATTCCTGCTATGGTCTACTCTAAGCTTGACCAGCTAACCCCAAAATACATTTAAAATTAAATCAAGGAAACCTAAATTTACCACAACCTAAATAAAAAAATGTATAAAAAAAGAAATAAATAATAAGGTTATGGTAAGTTTACGTTGCTCTAAAGAGGAAAAGGAAATCAATTGTTGAACTTGAATGTCACCTTGAGCTTGACCTTGAGGATCACGTGAAGGTTAAGCCATTTTTTTTTTTAATTGGAATACAATTACGTTTTTGACCTTAGCAATAAAAAGAGCAGAAAATTTAATAAACGGAAATACCATTAATGTTGATTTGTTTGTAAAAGTCCGAATGATGTTTTTGCAATAATTTTTGTCTACTTTACCTCTACTCGCGTGTCCACCCCTCGAGAATTCAATTAGATATACCGAGATTTGCATTTGTTGCCTTATTTCTAATGGGCTGCCCGTCTGCGACGTGCTTAAAAACGTAATAGCCCTTATTGTTATCTACATTATTGTTATTTTCAGGGCTACGGTGGTTTTAAACATTACTTGTACGTACTATAAAAAGGCATCTCTTTAGAAACTTAAAATTCAAAAATAGCAACCATTAATACTCTAAATCAAAAACTGCAGATTTGCAATTTAATACTACAAATAAAATGAGAAGTCAAGTAGAATAAAGGAAAACTGTTGAAAATGCGTGTTGACGAGACCCTAGACGGTTGAAATAGCGATCCACGTCTAACGTTTCGACAGAACACTGGACCACTATACGAACATCTGTTAGGTACCATGGTAATTAGAATATGTAATTGTTTTTAAGAAAATATAACCGATTTTAGGTTTAATTCCATAAACTATTCTGTAGTAGTTAATGAGTCCTACTTGTTATAGGAAGTTAAAATAAAATTTGTTAAGCCTTATATTTTTATTTAATTAAAATTACAATAGATGGTTAATAACATAATTTAATATACCTTCATACTTATTTTATTGAAAATGATTGATTTTAAAATAAAAAAAAAAGAATGTGGGACATTACATTATTGTTTCTTTATACATTAAGGCGAGTTGAGAACCGATTAAAGGGCGGCATCATCTATTGAAAAAATCCACATGGTAAAAGTAAATTCATACAAATACCTTCAATTTCTATTTAAAGCTCTTGAGTTATTATGCTTTGCTCAAAAAAGTTTAGTTAGTTTACAACGGTTTTCACAGAAGCAGGTGATATTTTCAAATAGACGTGGCTGAAAAAATATACTAAAATTCCTAGGGTTTAATATTAAATATTAATTTGAAAATTAATTCTCAACTTTTATCCACTATAAGTTGCCTCAAATTAATGAAGAAAATTTGGTTTTCATTGTCTCATCCTCGCCGGGAATCGAACCATCAGGTGCGGTTTTCGCGGCGAGGGTATGACAACGGCATTTTTCTTTATTAATTTGAGGTAACTTGCAGTGGATCAAAATTGAGAAAAATATATTCCACATCATCATCATAAGGTCGCCAGTCATAAGACACTGGTTGAACACATACTCCACTCTTTCCTATCCTGAATTAATCTTCTTATTTCCCTAAAACTAGAACAACTCACATCCTTAGATATTTGCGTACCGTAATCTAATATAGCTACCTCTACTCTCTCTCTTAACTCCTGTTTCTGTCTCTAATATGTCTCTGACAAGACCTTCATGCCTTAGAGCAGTTTTTCCCAACCTTTTTTTCCTCGCGAACCAAAAGAAAGGTCCGAAAAAATTTGAAAGAATATAAATTTTTCATATTGCAGAATAATTGATTATATTAATCGTGAAACATTTAAATAAAACATTAATAAGACTAAAATGATGTAAATGTAGTAAACTGCCTTAATTGGATATTTATTTGCAATTGTATTGTAGAAAAAAATATTACATAGAAGGGAAAACTGCTGCAATGATTTTAAATATAAAGCAGAACATGATACTAATCACATTGATAAAATGTTTTAAATATAAATAAATGTTTGTAATAAAAAGAGAATAAATAGTATTTGATTACTTGAATAAGAGGAATAAATTTTAATGTATAAAATTGTTGATATATTTTGATATTGATGAAGTAATTTTGAAAAACAAATAAGTAAAAAATAAATGAAAATATTGAAATTTATTATAGATTTCTTAACAGGCATTTTATTGGCGTTTTAAAAAATCCGTCATTACAATATTATTTTCGCGAACCCCCTCTACAAACACTGCGAACCTCCAGGCGTTCGCGAACCACCGGTTGGGAATCACTGTCTTAGAGGGTGTCCTACCAACCTACCTCGCCTATTTCTTATTGACTTCCACAGAGTCTCTGTTCTCCTTTTCTTTCTCTTCATTTCTAACCTTTTCTATTCGCCGGTAACACCACATTTCGAATGCTTCTAACCTCTTCTTTGCGCCCACTGTCCATGTTTCGCATCAGTATAGAACGCAAACATACAACTTTAACAATCTTTTCCGAATTTCTAAATTAACCGTTCCCGAGCATAGAAGTAACTTCTCTGCGTTATCCTCTGCTTTATATCCGTACTACTCCTTCCACCCTGACTTATCTGACTTACTAGATACCGAAAATCAGCTACTTCTTCTAATCTTTCGTCTCCTATCTTTTATTCGGTCTTTTCCCTATTTTTCTTACCTTGCATACTAGTATTTTTGTTTTACTTTTATTTATTTTCATACAATACTGTTTTGTCAATACCGCTACCACATGCTCAAAAAATTAAGCATACATAAAAAGAAAAAATGCCGACTAAGAAATATTTTCTATGTTCGGTAAACGTTTTGTTTTACCTGTATACGAAGCGACGGGACAATGTTTTATACAAAATATAATGTGAGTAACATCAACAAAGCAATCACGAAATCGTGTCAAGTTTCGGATTGTATTCTACTTCTTCTCTTCTACAAAACGCAGCAAATGCAGGCCGTATCAAATCGTAACCTACTTAAAACAAACGCCCGCTTTGTCCACGAAAAAGTCAAATTGTTATTAGTCAGTCACTCTCTCTTAACAACCTACTTTGTAGTGTATTTTCTATGCCAACGCAATAAAACGTCACGCAAGACCTTACGGTTTTTGAATGAAACGAAATCGTTCGGTCCGCAATTCGTTTCAAACACTGCGAAAACTTACAATATCTTGACAACAAAAAAACAAATGGAATATCCTTTACACGCTTCGATAAATATATAAAAACGTAACGTGTATTTCTAACAATTTTTATTGCGACTATTTGCAGTTGACCATTTGAAGTAAAAATAGTTTGCCAAAATTACGATAAAGGGTGGTTTCACGTAAGGCTCGGGTCAGATGGCGCTATTTGCGCAAACGTCACCAACAAACGTTAATGCCGCCTATTTTGACAGATGGGTTTACCACAAAATGGTTTAGTTAAGTTTTATAAAATTGAATATAAGAATAAAAAGTTGAACAAATACGGTACAATATTTGTTAATACACCATATAATTTTTTAAGATTTATTTCATATGACAAAAATAATAATTTTTGAGTAACACCTAATTTTTTCACAGAAGTCTACGACAAAACAACGGGGAATCTTTATCTGTGTTCGAAAAATCACGATTTAGAGATATCAAAGATACAAATTTACTGACTGCAACTCGAATAAATATATAGTATACTACGTATCGAGGGAAGAAACAGGGTTAATTCAAACTGCATGTGAACAAAACATGCAGTCTGAGACAATTATGTTGCTTCCCGAGGTACGTATACTATTTTTTGTCAAGTTTGTGGGGAAAGCTCGTCATTAAATCGATAGTTGGTGAAATAACAGTAAATGATTTAAAGGTTAGAAAGACATTGTCATTGAACAACTGATTTCTGCGCATGCCCATAAACTTCAGTGCATGCGCTCAAAAGACTAATTTCATTGCCTCCCGACTAAAACACGGCTGAAAAGAGGCCATTTCTTCCCTATTTCATAGCATGCAAAACGAGCTTTCCGCGCTAACATGACAAAAAAAACTTTTTATTAAGGGATGGTTTTTGTAAATATTCAATACTTGGTGCCGCAGGTAAAACAATAGTACTACTGTGGTACGACTTTTAGTTTTGTATGTATAATTGTGTTAGGACTTGTATATTTTTATAAGGTTATATTTATTTTAAAGTTTTCTATTTCTATAATTTAATGTCATTGTAATTCTTTTTCGTATAATGTAAGTAGTATTGTATTTATATTAAAACCTTGTATCGGTATATTTACCAAGCTCTGTAAGTATCAATATCATTCGGGTAAATGGGTTTTGCCAAAAGGTAGTTGTACATTTACCTGAAATAAAATAATGACCTTGTTGCTGTGGAGATTTGCACCCTCTGTACTACAGTGTGCAATATTCCCGCTCGCTTAAATATGCATATTTCGAACTAAAACATAACATTAACATTCCAGCGGTAGTTATTCATGTAAACAGACTATTATCCAATAAAAAATTGACGGAGGCGATAGTCCCAAAAAGTCTGCAGTGATGATCCCAGAG